>NC_041391.1:665867242-665876048 GCF_002162155.2 Triticum dicoccoides | reverse complement strand
CGGCCTTAGCCTTGGGGACTACACCCAGTGGGTGCACTCAGCGTGCCCCCACTAATCCTATTTGAAGACAGAGTCGACCAGTCGACCTCAAAAAAAAAACAAGATGTATTCTTTAAGACTGTAACCGACTGCCAGCAGTCGACCACAGTCTCGGGGACTACACCCAGTGGGTGCACTCAGCGTGCCCCCACTAATCGACCAGTCGAAGACAGAGTCGACCAGTCGACCAGTTTGCGAAATCCAGTCGCCTTAGTCGAATGACGGAAAGACTGCAATTATAAAGCCTAAGGCCGACTGCCCGCAGTCGACCTTAGCCTTGGGGACTACACCCAGCGGGTGCACTCAGCGTGCCCCCGCTAACACGGAGTTTAACTCGACACACCCACTGGGTGACTACTATAAATTCTGGAAAGAAAAGTTTCTGATAGCATATCCTAACAGAACAAATGGTGGTCGACTGACCTGAACATTGCGTTGGAGGGCGGAACTGGCGTCGTAAGCTGCCTGGCTCGCATCCCGGATGGTCTTCAACTGCTCCATCATGATCCCTGCCTGGCGTATTGCCTCCTTCGCTGCGCCAGCTTGGTCCTCTGGGACGTGGTGCGTCGTGAAGAGGGAGGGCTGCGGAGCACTCGTCAGTGGATCTGCGAAGGACACGGTGTGTCGAGTGGTGTTCCCTTCCTCCGCGACCAGAGCCTCAGGCACTGTCACATCCTGGATCACCTTGCTGGCAGACGCTTTCCTACTCCTTCTGTACTTCAGCGGTTCCTCATCTTCATCATCATCAGGGAGAGTGATTACAACATTGGATGGAGCTACAGAAAAGAATCAGGATTAGATCATGAGTCAGTCCACTAAAGACAGTGTTAAGTATATAGTACCAGGTTTTGAGGTTGCTGCGTCCTCCATCTCATGGTCGTCAGCCCGGGCCGAGGTCTCAGAAGTAGCAGCACTGCAACTCCAAAGAGTCAGTCGACTTACTCCAGCACCAACCAGAGATAAAGTTCACACAAAACAAGAAGACTTAAGCAACATGATTACCCTGATATGGTGGGGATGGACACCTTCATCTTCGGCAGGTGCTTGGTCGGCTTCGACGGGGCCGCCCTGGGCTGCTTCGGCGCCTTTTCAGTCGGCGCCGGAGAGGTGGTCCGAGGGCGCTTGGTCGACTGTGTAATAGTCGCGACCCCCTCGCCGCGTTCAGTCGCAGGGTCATGGACAAGTTTCGACCGCCTTTCCGAGCGCGGTGGTGCGACCTCCTCCTCCTCCTCCTCCTCCTCTTCCCCGTCCTCATCGTCATCATCATCATCGTCATCGTCATCATCATCGGCCTCGGCGGCGTCCGAGTCCCACTCCTCCTCCTGGCTCTCACCCCCGCTCGCTTCTCCCTCCTCAGTCGGAGCCTGCGCTCCGTTGGGCATCGAGTACAGTTCAGTGAGGGTCTGAGGGACAACAAGACAAAGATCAGTCGACCGATCGGCAGAGAAAGCAGAAATAAATATGACGAGAATACAACGGGAAGTGGGGCAGACATGCCTTGTTTGGGTCACTGTGGCAGTCGAGTGGAGGAATCCTTCTGGCCCCGTGAGGGTTGTCCTTGTTCCCAGTAACAGCGGCCATCCACCTTTCCAGAGTGGCATCGTCGACTGCTTCTGGGTTGACCCGAGTCACATCCTCAGTCCCATAGTACAACCATATGCAATGGCTCCGGAACTGAAGAGGCTAGATTCGGCGCCTAAGGAAAACTTCCAGGAGATCCATGCCCGTCACTCCCTCCCGAACCAACTGAACTACGCGCTCCATCAGCATCTTCACGTCAGCTTTCTCCTCCGAGATCAGCTTCAGAGAGGAGGGCTTGTTCACTCGGTCCATGGTAAATGGAGGGAGTCCACTCGACTGCCCCGGTGTCGACTCATCCTGGCAGTAGAACCAGGTCGACTGCCAGCCTCTGACTAACTCGGGAAATGTCATGGCTGGGAAGGTGCTCTTGTTTCTCACCTGGATCCCCAGACCTCCACACATTTGGACCACTCGGGTTCTTTCGTCGCCTGGACTCGCCTTCTTCACAGTTTGAGAGCGACATGTGAATATGTGCTTGAACAAGCCCCAGTGCGGTCGACAGCCCAGAAAACTCTCGCACATGGACACAAACGCGGCAAGATAGGCGATAGAATTCGGGGTGAAGTGGTGGAGTTGCGCTCCAAAAAAGTTCAAGAAACCACGGAAGAAAATTCTCGGCGGCAAAGAGAATCCGCGGTCGACATGGGTAGCCAGAAGCATGCACTCACCCTCTTCCGGCTGGGGCTGCCACTCTTTCCCCGGAAGCCTCGCAGCTCCATGGAGGATCAGGCCCTCGTTGTCCATGTCGAGGAGATCCTTCTCCGTGATGGTCGACTGGATCCAATCTCCCTAGACCCAGCCTTTCGGCAGGCGGGATCTGGACGAAGACCCACCATGGCTGGTGGATCTCCCCTTCGCCTTCTCCGTCGCCGACGCCTTCTTCGCGCGCTCCAGCGCCGCCGTCTTCTCCTTGACCATGGCTTCCGACGGGGCGCGTGAGGAGGAGTGGTGCGGAGGCGAGAGCGAGCGCGTTGGGCGGAGACGAAGGAGGCAGAGAGAGAATGCTGAGGCACTGTTCAAAAACCCTCCCCGGGCGCATTTATAAGATCCCTTCCGAGTGGATGACAGGTGGGCCCGGCAGATCTAATCATATCCTGGAACTGTTACGCGGGCGAGATACGTGGCGAAGAAAGCGGCGCGGAGATCGAGGCGTCTATGTCCCGTCCCATCTGAACGCCGCGGTCCGCTCCGCTTCGCGTGTTTCCCCAAATTTCGCATCCCGCGGAATCCGCGAACGGCAGACTGGCCTGTCAGGTGCGGGATTTCCTGCGATCCGTCGCTCGGAAATCGATGAAGCCCGAAAGATCACTCGACGAAAGAAAAGAATGGATCGAGTCGACTGAAGACAAGTTGCTCACTATCAACGAAGAGATTCTCTGGTTCAGAACAACGCACGACCAGTGTGCAAAGGTTAATCGGAAACAGCATCAACTCCTCCGTCACTCAAAGCCTCAATCCATTCGGGGGCTAATGATGGGGTCATGTACCTAGGGTAGGGTCACAGACCTGATCTAAGTACCCTGCCCAAGGACACCCTTAGAAGAGGTCACCTTCCAGTCGACCAACGAGGGACTCACTCGACTGACTTGAAGGACTCGACCACGAAGACTCACTCGACTACCAGGAGGTCAAAAGGCACTCTGCACTACAACGGCCTGTAGTTAAGTAGACTTTATGATAGTTAAGACACTTTATGTGGGACGTTACCAGTAACGCCCCAGACTAAATACACCTTAAACCCTTCATTACGTGGGCTGGCTGGGGTCCTGGCGCACTCTATATAAGCCACCCCCCTCCACAGGCAGAAGGGTTTGGCATCCTGTAATTCATATACACATAATCCACTCGACCGCCTCCGGGCTCCGAGACGTAGGGCTTTTACTTCCTCCGAGAAGGGCCTGAACTCGTACATCTCTTGTGTTACAACCTCTCCATAGCTAGGACCTTGCCTCTCCATACCTACCCCCCACTCTACTGTCAGACTTAGAACCACGACACTAGCAACTCACTTAAGTTGTTGAGCGGACTCGAAACAAAGTAAAGGCGCAACTAGCTACGAGTTGGTTCCTCCGTGCACAGGTTTTCCATACAAAGCACGGTCGTTCAAGGAAAATAACTCAAAAACTTAAAAAACTGATTGCTCAAGCTTTAGCAACTTAGCTTTTTTGTCGTCTGCTTCCCGGCAAGGAGAAACTTTCTTGAACGGCCTGGTCCACACCATTATCTTCTCCTCCCCCCCGGTAAACCTTATGGGCGAGGGAACCTTCCTTCTTTTGAGAAAGAAACAGAGAAATAAAGTAATGATATGGAGCCTTGGGCTCGTTATTGCTTACCGGGATTTGGTGCTGCACAAAGTGTCAGATAACATATGCAAAAAAGGATTATAGCATAAAAACTGACAAGATGTGCGGGGCACATGAACTTTACTGGTGCACGGGGTCTGCGCCCGGCTCTGTACAAAGGATTACATGCAACAGCGGCAAGACTTGTACAAAAAGGTGGTTGCCGGAAAAGCTTCCGGCAATCGCACCCGCCAAGGCTGCCGCCGAGGAAGCTGGCGGGGGATCTGGCGATCGCACTGACGGCCCTGAGGCCGCAGGAGCACCAGGCGCTGCACCGACCGCCGATCCCTCCGCCGTTACCGCAGCGTCAGTCCCCTACCTGGCGCGCCAGAGATGTCGGGGAGGCTGATTCCACCAACACCTATGGGGACAGGGCCCCTTTCGGTTCGGTGAGGGCGGAGGCCGCACAAAGAGCGGATCGAGGCGGTACACACAAGCGGTTTTTACCCAGCTTCGGGCCGCACGGATGCGTAAAACCCTACTGCTGCTTGTTTGTGTGTATTCAATTCTTGCTCAGGAGCGACGGACGCTGCCAGACTGAGCGTGAGAGTGTTTCTGGTGTTTTGACTGAGCCGAACTAGCCGAACCCCCCGAACCCCCCTCTACGTTGCGCTTGGGCCTCCTTTTATATTTTCAAGGGGTCACCGACAGGGGGCAACATAGACAAGAAGGGTAAAAATGGGAAAGGATGCGGTAGGTGCAGCTACCGCTACTGTGGATACAGTGCACCCTACCTAACTCTGGCGGCAGGGGACAAGGGCATTAAATGCCTGTCTGAGTTGCCTAAACAGTGCAAAAAGTGACCGTTAGGAGCGCCACCGTTTGCCACGATGGCCTTCTCTTCATCTCCGCTTGCCACCTCGCACCCCTAGCTGCACAGCCTCCTGCCACGTGTGCTTGGGAGAGTCCTAGAGCAACACGTTAGCAGGTGTGCTGGAGCGCGGGCACGAAGTGGGGATTTCCCGCGGCAAGCTCCTTGCCGCGGTCGTCGTCTTGTCGTGTTTGGGAGCTTGTCGCTCACTGGGCCTTGCCGGGACGCAGGGCGCGTCGCGGCAAGCTTTCTTGGTATGCCTTGAGTGGCCTTCCCGGCAAGCTCCTCTTGCCGGGGTCTTGTCTCTTCCCGGCAAGCTCCTCTTGCCGGGGCCTTGGTTTGAGTACTTTGTTCTTGAATGGTCTTTAAGGGAACCACGGAGGGTCTTGGCGGTCACCCGGCAAGCCTTGCCGCGGGACGCTGCGACTGCCCGTGCACGAGTTCGGGATACTAGGGTACCCCTACTCTAGTACACCGACAGCCCGTTTCAAAATATGGTCAAAACGGTGGGAATGACCGTTACTAGCTAGCGGTTGAATCTTGGAATTTTTTTGGTGTTTCTCTGATTAAATAGATACTTTTGTACCTAAAAATGATTTTTTGAAAAAATAAAGAGCAAACTATGAGGCAGCTGCAGTTCAAATTTGACCCGCTTCCAACTGAACCGGCAGAAATTTGTCTTTTTCACGAGAGGTGGATGAAAACTTTTGACATCCAACCATTTGGTCAATTGTGCATTAAATATGGCCTAATATTTTAGAAAATTGATTTGGTGCAACTTTGCAACAATTATTTGGTAGGTTCTTCACAAAAAAACTTTTTTGCCACTCGGAAAATGATTAAAAATAGCTAGAAATATGAAAAATGCATACAGATTGGTCCTAATCCATAAAATGTGGTCTAATTCTAGTGAAAGTTTGTGTGGTGCCCTTTTGCAAAATATTTTTGATAGCTACTTCATAAAATCCTCTATTTTTAGTATTTGAAAACTATTTTACATCACTGATTTTCTGAACCAATCATAACTCTGTCCACGGATCGATGACATGGCGCCCATCCATCCATCCATCTCTCCATCCATCCATCTATCTACAGAAAAAAAGGAGATACCCCCCACCCACAGCCCAAACCCTAGCTCAGATCGACCCCTGCCCCCATCGCCCCTTGATGACCCACAAGTATAGGGGATCTATCGTAGTCCTTTCGATAAGTAAGAGTGTCAAACCCAACGAGGAGCAGAAGGAAATGACAAGCAGTTTTCAGCAAGGTATTCTCTGCAAGTACTGAAATAAGTGGTAACAGATAGTTTTGTGATAAGATAAATTGTAACGAGGAACAAGTAACAAAAGTAAATAAGGTGCAGCAAGGTGGCTCGATCCTTTTTGTAGCAAAGGACAAGCCTGGACAAACTCTTATAATAGGAAAATCGCTCCTGAGGACACATGGGAATATCGTCAAGCTAGTTTTCATCAAGCTCATATGATTCGCGTTCGGTACTTTGATAATTTGATATGTGGGTGGACCGGTGCTTGGGTACTGCCCTTACTTGGACAAGCATCCCACTTATGATTAACCTCTATTGCAAGCATCCGCAACTACAACAAAAGTATTAAGGTAAACCTAACCATAGCATGAAACATATGGATCCAAATCAGCCCCTTACGAAGCAACGCATAAACTAGGGTTTAAGCTTCTGTCACTCTAGCAACCCATCATCTACTTATTACTTCCCAATGCCTTCCTCTAGGCCCAAATAATGGTGAAGTGTTATGTAGTCGACGTTCACATAACACCACTAGAGGCTAGACAACATACATCCTATCAAAATATCGAACGAATACCAAATTCACATGACTACTAATAGCAAGACTTCTCCCTGTCCTCAGGAACAAACGTAACTACTCACAAAGCATATTCATGTTCATAATCAGAGGGGTAATAATATGCATAAAGGATCTGAACATGTGATCTTCCACCAAATAAACCAACTAGCATCAACTACAAGGAGTAATCAACACTACTAGCAACCTACTAGCACCAATCCCAGACTTGGAGACAAGAATTGGATACAAGAGATGAACTAGGGTTTGGAGATGAGATGGTGCTGGTGAAGATGTTGATGGAGATTTCCCTCTCCCGATGAGAGGAGCGTTGGTGATGACGATGGCAATGATTTCCCCCTCCTGGAGGGAAGTGTCCCCGGCAGAACAGCTCTGCCAGAGCCCTAGATTGGTTCCGTCAAGGTTCTGCCTCGTGGCGGCGGAGTCTCATCCCGAAAGGTTGCTTGCTATTTTTTTCTCATCGAAAGACTTCATATAGGAGAAGATGGGCGTCGGAGAGCCATCAGGGGGCCCACGAGGTAGGGGGCGCGCCCAGGGGGGCGCCCCCACCCTCGTGAGCAGGGTGTGGGCCCCCTAGCCTTCATCTTTGGCGATGATTTTTCTTTATTTATTTCAAGGCATTCCGTGGAGTTTCAGGACTTTTGGAGTTGTGTAGAATAGGCCTCCAATATTTGCTCCTTTTCCAGCCCAGAATTCCAGCTGCCGACATTCTCCCTCTTCATGTAAACCTTGTAAAATAAGATAGAATAGCCATAAGTATTGTGACATAACGTGAAATAACAGCCCATAATGCAATAAATATTGTCATAAAAGCATGATGCAAAATGGACGTATCAACTCCCCCAAGCTTAGACCTTGCTTGTCCTCAAGCGAAAAGCTGATAAGAATAAATATGTCCTCATGTTTAGAGGTAGAGGAGTCGATAAAAACAAAATACGGACATGAAGGCATCATGATTATTTCATAACAGCAACATATATAGATTTTGTCATATGATTACTCATGTTCAAGTGATGATCTTTTCACAAAGCCAAAGCATGAATCAGAAACCTTATTGGGCACTAACAATTATAATCTCAGTCATTGAAGCATTTGCAATTTATCATAACATCGGAAAGAGTCTATGTCAGAGCTTAAAAGCAAGTCCACATACTCAACTATCACTTAGTCCTTCATAATTGCTAGCACTCACGCGATACTTGTGGTTACAGAGTTTTAATCGGACACAGAGAAAGATAGGGGCTTATAGTTTTGCCCCACAACCTTTTACCTCAAGGGTAATGTCAACAATAATAATTCATGCTCCCCTACATCCAATTAGATATATATATCATACTCTTTCCAACATGCTGAGCTTGCCAAAGGATCAAATGAAAAAGGAAAGGTGAAGGTCACCATGACTCTTGCATAAGGTAAAGGATAATAATAAAAGATAGGCCCTTCGCAGAGGGAAGCAGAGGTTGTCATGCGCGTTTAGTGTTGATGCACAAAATCTTAATGCAAAAGAATGTCACTTTATATTGCCCCTTGCATGTGGACCTTTATTATGCAGTCCGTCGCTTTTATTGCGTCCACAACAAGTTCGTACAAAGTTTATTTCTCTGCACTAATAAGTCATGCATATTTAGAGAGCAATTTTTATTGCTTGCACCGATGACAACTTACTTGAAGGATCTTACTCAATCCATAGGTAGATATGGTGGACTCTCATGGCAAAACTGGTTTAAGGGTATTTGGAAGCACACACTACTGGAATCAGCTACTTTGCCATCTGCCAGCTCTTTGTCGTCAGCTAGCAGACGGCAAAGAAGCTCTTTCCCATCAGCTACCCGAAAGCAGACGGCAAAGAACTGGCTGATGGCAAAGAAAGCCTTTTCCATCAGCCTGTTCTTTGCCGTCCGCTAGCTGACAACAAAGAATCTTTGCTGTCCGCTAGCAGACGGCAAAGAGGGAGGGAGGCCCCACTAAGGAGCTGGTTAAAAAATACTTAACGTCCCCCCACTTTGCCGTCCGCCGCAGACGGCAAATATGAACAAAAGCGGACGGCAAAGGAGGGCGGACGGCAAAGGCTACCCTAACTAACCTAACTAACGGCCGAGCCCCCTCCCCCGCTCGTTACTCATCTCTCTCCACTCGACCTCCTCCGCCCCTGCCCCCGCCGCCCCCGCCCCCACCGCCCGGCGCCGTCCCCG
>NC_041391.1:665839223-665866143 GCF_002162155.2 Triticum dicoccoides | reverse complement strand
ACCCTGACCCCGACACCCCGACCCCGACACCACACCCCGACACACAGACCACGACACCACACCCCGATACCGACACGACACCCTGACCCCGAAACAGCACCCCGACACCGACATGACACCCCGACCCCCTAAACCTCCCGAAAAGGTGCTCTTTGGCCTTCAAGAGGCCGATGGGTTTATATATTTGTGAATTATTAGTTAGGTCATATATTTTTTGATTTTGTTATGAAAAACATCATATATAATTGTGTTGATCGGGTAGATTTAAATGTGCAGTTGTTTCATCGTTGCGAGGTTTGGTGTTCGACGACCTCGCCGTGCGTTTGACGAGCTCTGCCCCTTCGTTCGTGGGTGAGCACAAATGACATGTCCTTCTTCCCCATTAATTATTTGCACAAATGACATGAAATTTGGTAGCTAGCTATATATGTGTCTTGAATCATCAGTATGCGTAACCAATATGTGTCTCCCGTTCGAAAGCGTCATAGTTATAAATATGCATGCATTTGCATATTTATAACCTTGATTCTTTCGAATTGTCCAACGCTATCCATGGACAACCCAAGTATGTGTAGATTGGGTTCGTTTTCCCATATGCTTTGCTCCGGATCCGACGCATAAATTTCGTCAGTGCCTCCCCTGTTGTTCTCCGGGTACACATCCTCTCTGTTTATTGCAGAGACATGTATTAGGAGAACAGCGGGGAGGTGCTGCCGAAATTTTGCATCGGATCCGGAGCATAGCTTGGGAAAATGAACCCAATCTACACATACTCGGGTGGGATTAGGACCTATCGTTACCTATGAGAGTGTAGGTTGCATGGACGTAATAAAATTGACAAAGTAGATCAAATGATGAATATATACATGGTGAATTATATATATAATTGTTGTGTGTCCAGTAGCTCTGAAAGTCAAGATGAGTGAACGTGCGTGGATGTATACCGGTCACACTGGTCAGAACAAATGGAGCGCTGAATGGTTCACAAAATCCAAGGGTTTTGTGCAAGCCGCATTTGCAAATGGCCAGAGGAAAACTTGGTGCCCCTGTTTCCGATGCGGCAATTGGGAAAAGAGGACAGAGGCTGAAATGGGTAAACACCTGCAGAAGAATGGTTTTACGCCCGATTATACGGTGTGGACATTTCATGGTGAGTCTGCCCAACATGACCGAGCTGAGGTGGATCATCGTCGCACCGACGAGCATGGTACCGGGATGGAAAACATGGTGCAAGACTATGATGATGCTCGGGATTCGGACGAGGAGATGGAGGAATCTGCAAAGGCCTTCAATGAAATGTTGGAGTCTTCAAAACGTCCGCTCCACGAGCACACTGAGCTTTGTCAGTTGGATGCCATCTCACAAGTAATGGCTTTGAAGGCTCAGTTCAACTTGGGCAGAGAATGCTATGACGCAATTATGACAGTATTTGGACACTTTCTACCCAAAGGCCATGTAATGCCTGCAAACCTGTACCAGTCGGACAAAATCCTCCATGCACTGAAGATGCCCTATGAGAAGATACATGCCTGTGAGAAAGGATGTGCCTTATTTAGGCTTGACTATGCGGACTTGAACTATTGTCCCATTTGCAAGTGTTCCAGGTATATTGTGGTAGACAACGGTATGGGTGAGAAGACACAAACCAAAATCCCTGTTAGTGTTCTTCGGTATATGCTAATCGTACCAAGACTTCAGCGTCTTTTCATGGTCGAAGAGACGGCCAGACAGATGACATGGCACAAAACAGGCAAAAGAACCGAACTAGATGCAGATGGTAATCTGATGATGGTACACACATCGGATGGTGTTGCGTGGAAAAAGTTTGATGAATTACATGCTGACAAAGCGGCAGATCCGAGGCATCCTCGAGTCGGCATCAGCACCGATGGGTTCAGTGTGTTTGGTATGACGGCAGCCCAATACAGTTGTTGGCCCGTATTTGTCTTTCCACTCAATCTCCCCCCCGGACAGATTATGCAAAGAAAGAACATTTTCCTGACGTTGATAATTCCAGGGCCCAACTATCCGGGGAAAAATATGAATGTGTACATGCAGCCGCTTAAGGACGAATTGCAAGAAGCCTGGGATAATGGGTTCAAGACATACGACACCTATAGCAAACGAAACTTCATAATGCGTGTCTGGTACATGTACTCGACGCATGACTTGCCGGCATATGCGCTATTCGTTGGCTGGTGTGTGCATGGAAGGTTCCCGTGCCCCACATGCAAGGGACCTCTTGAGTTTCGTTGGCTTCAGGCCGGTCGCAAGTTTTCTTGCTTCGACATGCATAGACAGTTCCTGGATCCTCGCCATAAGTTCAGGAAAGACAAGAAGAACTTCATCAGAGGTAGAGTTGTAAAAAACTCTCACCACCTGCGTTGACAGGCCAACAGACCCTGGATCAGTTAAACGCTCTCGAGCCAGATCCAGAGCGTCCAGGGTACTTCAAGGGGTATAATTCTGAGCACGCCTGGACTCACAAAACATGCTTATGGGATCTGCCTTACTTCAAAGACCTCCTTTGCCCACACAACATCGACGTGATGCACACTGAGAAGAATATCACCGAGGCACTTTTTGGTACATAGTTCGGCATAGATGGGAAGTCAAAGGATAATACTAAGGCTAGAGTCGATGTGGAGGCGCTATGTGATAGGCCGTTACAAAACATGAAAGAACCGAAAGGAAAGCAGAACTAGACGAAGCCAAAGGCATGGTTCAATCTTGGAAGGCCAGCTATAAGGGAAATTATCTTGTGGGTGAAAATGCAGTTGATGTTCCCCGATGGGTATGCAGCGAATCTAAAGAGGGGAGCGAGTCTTGATAAATTGAAGATATTTGGTCTCAAGAGTCATGATTGGCACATATGGATTGAGCAGGTAATGTCGGTGATGTTGCGTGGCTTCATCCTTGAGGATGAATGGCTAATACTGGCAGAACTCAGCTATTTCTTCCGTGTTCTTTGTGCGAAAGAACTATCGCCTGGCGTGCTAGAAGAAATGGAAGAGTTGGTGCCAGAGTTGATCTGCAAGTTAGAGAAGATCTTTCCACCCGGCTTCTTTAATCCAATGCAGCATTTGATTTTGCATCTCCTGATCGAGGCAAGATTGGGGGGGCCCGTGCAAAATCGTTGGTGCTACCCAACTGAGAGGATGCAGAAGACGCTTCGAGAAAAATGTAAAAATAAACATAGAATTGAAGCGTCTATGGCTGAGGCATTCATCACTGAGGAGGCGGCAAACTTCGTGACAGCACACTACGAAACCAAAAATCGTCATTTGCATAATCCGAAGCCTCGGTACAATGCTGACGAGCCTAAAAAGGGTGGATCCAACCTCAGCCTATTCAAAGGCAATCTCGCACCAGCCAGTGTTTCAAATCCAGTATCTTTGGATAACGAAGAATGGCGGACCATTTCGTTGTATATCTTCAACAACCTGATAGAAGTGCGGCCGTACATCGAGTAAGTTCTCGGTACATTGTTTCGCAACTTCTATTTCCTTTGAACTGCTCTTATTCCTGGATATTTCATACAGTCGATACGTCGCCCTATTCTCGTATGGAGCGGTGATCCAAAAGGATTCCGTCGAAGAGTATGAGCTTCTAGCAAAGCAAGGAGGCGGCTATCCCGGTTTCATCTCTTGGTTCAAACAAACAGTAAATTCTATTAGACAATTTCATTTCATTCGCTAATTTGTGCATAATGCAACAATCCTTTCATATTAAACTTGTAGGCTAATTCAGAGTCTATGGACGCCGAATTGAGACACGTCGCTAATGGTTTTGACTATAAGGTCCGTTCATTTGACAAATACGACATCAACGGGTATCGTTTTCGTACCTATGGCAAAGAGCTATCTATGGCTGACCGAAAGTCTACAAATTGTTGTGTATCTGCTATCGGCGAAGGAGGTACCAAGTATTATGGGAGAGTTGAAGCAATTTATGAACTTCTATTCTATGGTGAAAACCCACCGAATGTCGTAGTCTTCAAATGTTATTGGTTTCAGCCGAAGGAGACTAGAAGGACTCATGAACATATAGGGCTAGTTGAAATCAACCAAAGCACCCATTTAGATGTCCCTGATGTCTATATTATGGCTCAACAGGTGACCCAAGTATTCTATCTACCCTAGGCCTGCCAAACTAATCCAAATCTGAAAGGTTGGGATGTCGTTTATGAAGTGCCGCCACGTGCTAGACTATCTCCCCCAAAGGAAGAGGATTATGAACCTCACATTAACCCAGGCACATATGAAAGAGAATTCTTCCAAGAGACACGTCTTTCCAAAAAGCGTTTCAAGTACCGGTATACTTCACCCCAAAACATTGAAGTAGACAGCGACAGTGAATCCCACATCACCCCAGAGGAGGAACAAGAAGAGCCGGAACAAGAAGAGGTTACTGCTGCGGACGACCTCTCAATGCTTGATCGATTACGTAAAGGTGGCCTTCCACATGTTAATGCCACTGAACCCTATGAGCCCGTCATTGATTATAGTGATGATGATGATTATGCATTTATTGATGATACTGATCGAGATTATTAGTAGTGTCAGGTATTCAATTTTTTTATGTTGTACTTGATGATGATACACTTAAGTGATATACATATTATTATTCATGTCGGTATTTTTTTATGTTGTACTAATTTCGTTTACTCTTTGTCATGGCAGGTGTTGAAAGATGGAAGGGGAGCCGACTGAGGCCAAGGACAAACATGCCCAAATTGAAGGTGTGCCACACCATCAAGGTAGCTCCAGCTTATATCAGTTCGGGCGGAATTGGGTAATGTGGTTTGCTTCATTATTAATGCAATTCATTCATCATTCTAGCTTGAGCCCTTTAATTACTAATTTACTTTGTTTCTCTCTTTCAGGCATGCTACAATAAGACGGATAAGGTGCCAGAGGGGTACGACCTGTATGCCCTGGCCCACACTGCCTCTTACAAGCAAGTCAAGGGGAAGGCGAGGAAAGGGGAGGAGTTTAACCCGAGCCAGATCCCCTACAATCCAGAGCAGGTGATGATATCTAGTGGCGGGAGGTCCCGTGGCTCCATAGCCATTGATCCAGAGATTGCTCCTGAGACTACGGTGAGTTTAATTTGAATGGATGTTACTTGCTAGTCTTAACATTTGAGTGTCATCATGCTAATGAAACATTGGAAATGATCTTTGGTGCAGCGTTACTCCACACAAGCATCACACGATCCTTCTCCAGCTACTGGCCTGAGCTAGCCCGCTCCCACACCTCCATGATCAAGGTAAGTTTCTCTAGTTTTTTGCTTAACAAATGCATAAAGACCTAGACTTAGCTTTATTTCATCCAATATGCTTACCTTAATGACCTAGACGTAGCTTCTTTTCCTGCAAAATGACTTAATAAGCTTACTGACCTCCAAAACCAGCCATTTTACCTAAGTTAGCTCTAAAACGATCTATATTAGCTTTGTTTCCTCCAAAATGACCTAAGTTAGTTATAATATGCTTAGTTAACTAGGTTTGCTCAATAATGACATGTACTTACCTTACTTATGTAAAAAAGGCATAATTAGCTTAGTTAGCTCATAAACGATCCATTTTACCTACATTAGCTCTAAAATGATGCATTTTACCTAAGTTAGCTCATAAACGATCCATTTCACCTAAGTTACCTCACAAACGATGGTGTGCTTCTTCTTCTAGTCTTCTTCTTCTAGCCACCTTTTCCTAACTTTCTTATTTGCCATTTTGCAGATTTCATTCACTTCTCGGAAGCTAGCTTGCTATGATGGAGTGCTTGTTTTTAATTTCATTCTCTTCTAGTATTCTTCTAGCTTGCTACGATGGAACTTGCTATCTTGATGAAACTTTGCATTGTAATATGTATGTGCAACTTTGCTATCTTGATGGAACTTGCTATGTATGAGTGGATGGAACTATATATGTATGTACGATGAAACTTATGTGCTGTTAAATAGCTCTGTGAAATATATCTATATATGTCATATATATTTGCTGTGAAAATTGTTGGATTTAAAAAAACAGAAAAAAAGAGCCAATATGCAGGCTCTTTGCCGTCAGCCACCGACGGCAAAGGTCTCTTTGCCATCAGCAGCGGATGGCAAAGAGGCCACGTGGCAGGCAACTATGCTTCCTGGGAGGCTAACCTATTTGGTCAGTTTGCCAACAGTGGCTGACAGCAAAGAGAAAAAAACTTTGCCTACAGCGGCGGACGGTAAAGGCTTGCCGTTAACCACCTAACGGAGTAACAACGCAATTATTGCCGTCAGTATTCTTTGCCGTCGGCAGCTGATGGCAAAGGACCCTTTGTCGTCAGCCGCCCGAAGCGGACGGCAATGTAGCTCTTTGCCGTCCCGTACGTTGTCGTCCACTTTTGCCGTCCGCGGCGGACGGCAAAGACCTTTGCTGTCCGCCATCCGTGCCTTTGCCGTCCGCCGTGGCTGATGGCAAAGTAGCTGATTCCTGTAGTGACAAGTAGTATTTCTACTTGGTGCTAAGAATTTGTCTAGCATGAGGGGGAAAGGCAAGCTCAACATGGTAGAGGATCCATGACAACATACTTTATCTCGGATGTAAGAAAACACAACTCATTATGTTGTCTTCCTTGTCCAACCTCAACTCTTTAGCATGTCATATTTTAATGAGTGCTCCCAATCATAAAAGATGTCAATGATAATGTATCTATATGTGAAACCTCTCTTTCCTTATTACTTCCTATTAATTGCAACGATGACCAAAGCTATATTTGCCAACTCCCAACAACTTTTAATCATCATACTCTCTATGTGAAGTCATTACTTTCACTAAGATCAAAATGAACTTTGTGATTCTTTTTATTCTTTTTCTTCTATTCACCCAAGATCATGGCAAAACAATCAAGCCCTTGACTCAACACTAATCTTTATTATATAGCTCACGAACTCGATTACAAAGAAGGATCATAAAGCAAAACTCAAAACTAGATCATGCCATGACTTTATTCTACTAAATCAAGATACTACTAATAGGATCGAACTAAGAAATATAGTAAATATAGGAATTATGATGGTGATACGATACCAGGGCACCTCCCCCAAGCTTGGGAGTTGCCAAGGGGAGTGCCCATACCCATGTGATTATGTCTCCTTCTTTGTTGTTGGAGTAATATTCTTGGCGATGATTCCCCTCAGAATACGGTTCTCCTCCTCGAGCTTATTGACTTGCTGCTTGAGGTCCATTATTTCCTTGCGAAGCTTTCCTATAACGGCTAAAGCTCCTTGCACCCAAGGGTGTTGCATAGCTGCAGGAGAACAAGAGACACTCCTCATATTTTCATAGGAAAGAAATTTAACATTGGAAGGGATAACCGAGTTTGGAATAGCTGAGCTCTGTAATTCCCCCATCGTAAACCCAGCTCGGAGGCGAGAGGTGACTTCTTGATCTTCCATGGCATCTACTCTCATCAGGTCAGCCTCCATCTCTTCCTCTGTTGCCAGCCCAAAGTGGTCAGCGTCGCTGTTTGCCCTTGGTTCCGGTGCCGGGTTAGATACCCGGCTCTCCCCGACTGACTCTTGAGAAGACATCTTGCTCTCATCTGCAGCAGCAACAGCTCGAAACAAAAACAGAGGATATTTGCGTGATACGAGAGTCAAAACCTTCGGGAGTATATATAATGAATTTTTACCGACCAAAATATGTATCGTGCAAGGAAACGGAGTCCGGAGGGCACACGAGGTGCTCACAAGGTAGGGGGCGCGCCCACGGGGGTAGGGCGCGCCCTCCACCCTCGTGGAGGCCTCGTGTCCTCCCCAGACTGCTACTTATTTTTCTATTTTTCTAACTATTCCAAAACGGAGAAATATTGCCTTAAAAATTGTTTTGGATTCAGTTTACTTACCATACCACATACCTATTCCTTTTTGGAGTCTAAAGCGGGCTAGAAAGTGTCCCTTATGTATTCCTCCGGGTTTACGGTTTCAGTAATATTAGTTTCAACATTTATAGGATTACCTGAGATATAATGTTTGATCCTTTGACCATTTACCACCTTTGGATTTGTGCCCGCGAAGTTGTTGATTTTTATGGCACCGGAACGATAGACCTCCTCGATAACGTAGGGACCTTCCCATTTGGAGAGAAGTTTTCCTGCAAAAAATCTTAAACGAGAGTTGTATAGCAATACATAATCACCTACATTAAACTCACGCTTTTGTATCCTTTTGTCATGCCATCTTTTAACTTTTTCTTTACACAACTTGGCATTTTCATAAGCTTGGGTTCTCCATTCATCAAGTGAACTAATATCAAATAACCTCTTCTCACCGGCAAGTTTGAAATCATAGTTGAGCTCCTTAATAGCCCAATATACCTTGTGTTCTAGTTCGAGAGGTAAGTGACAAGCTTTTCCATAAACCATTTTATACGGAGACATACCCATAGGATTTTGATATGCAGTTCTATAGGCCCATAATGCATCATCAAGTTTCTTGGACCAATTCTTTCTAGACCTATTAACAGTCTTTTGCAAAATTAATTTGAGCTCTCTATTGCTCAACTCTACTTGACCACTAGACTGCGGGTGATAAGGAGATGCAATTCTATGATTAACGTCATATTTAGCAAGCATCTTACGGAGAGCACCATGAATAAAGTGTGAACCACTATCAGTCATTAAATATCTGGGGACTCCAAACCTTGGAAAAATAACTTCCTTAAGCATTTTAATAGAAGTGTTATGATCAGCACTACTAGTTGGAATAGCTTCTACCCACTTAGTAACGTAATCAACAACAACTAAAATATGTGTGTATCCATTAGAGGCAAGAAAAGGTCCCATATAATCAAAGCCCCAAACATCAAATGGTTCAATAACAAGTGAATAATTCATAGGAATTTCTTGACTTCTACTAATATTACCAATTCTTTAACATTCATCGCAAGACAAAACAAACTTACGGGCATCCTTGAAGAGAGTAGGCCAATAAAAACCAGATTGCAATACCTTATGTGCAGTTCTATCCCCAGCATGGTGTCCTTCATAAGCTTCGGAGTGACACCTGCGTAGGATCTGTTCCTGTTCATGCTCAGGTACACAACATCTAACGACACCATCTACTCCCTCTTTTTAAAGATGTGGGTCATCCCAAAAGTAATGTCGCAAGTCATAGAAAAACCTTTTCTTTTGTTGGTATGTGAAGCTAGGTGGTATAAATTTTGCGACAATATAATTAGCATAATCAGCATACCATGGAGTGCTACGAGAAGTGCTTATGACATTTAGTTGTTCATCAGGGAAGCTATCATCAATAGGTAGTGGGTCATCAAGAACATTCTCTAACCTAGATAAGTTATCTGCAACGGGGTTCTCAGCTCCTTTTCTATCAACAATATGCAAATCAAACTCTTGAAGCAGGAGAACCCATCTAATAAGTCTAGGTTTTGCATCCTTCTTTTCCATAAGATATTTAATAGCAGCATGATCTGTGTGAATATTTACTTTGGAATCAACAATATAGGGTATGAATTTATCATAAGCAAATACAACTACTAAAAGTTCCTTTTTGGTAGTAGCATAATTTCTTTGAGCATTGTCTAGAGTCTTACTAGCATAATGGATAACATTTAATTTCTTATCAACTCTTTTCCCTCGAACAACACCTACAGCATAATCGCTAGCATCACACATAATTTCAAAGGGTAAATTCCAATCAGGTGGCTGAACAACAGGTGCAGAGACTAATGCTTTCTTAAGTATTTCAAATGCTTCTACACAATCATCATCAAATACAAATGGTACATCTTTTTGTAATAAATTAGTCAGAGGCCGAGAGAGATTTGAGAAGTCCTTAATGAACCTCCTATAAAATCCGGCATGACCAAGGAAACTTCTTATACCTTTGATGTCCTTGGGACATGGCATTTTTTCAATAGCATCAACCTTGGCCTTATCAAGTTCAATACCTCTTTCAGAAACTTTGTGCCCCAAGACAATACCTTCATTAACCATAAAGTGGCACTTTTCCCGATTCAAGACAAGGTTAGTTTCTTCACATCTCTACAAAACTCGATGAAGATTGCTTAAGCAATCATCAAAAGAGGAACCATAGACGGAAAAATCGTCCATGAAAACCTCACAATTTTTTTCACAAAAGTCAGAGAATATAGCCATCATGCATCTTTGAAAGGTAACAGGTGCATTACATAAACCAAAAGGCATACGTCTATAAGCAAAAGTACCAAAAGGGCATGTAAAAGTAGTCTTTGATTGATCCTTAGCTGACACAGGTATTTGAGAGAAACCAGAATAACCATCTAGAAAGCAATAATGTGTATGTTTGCATAATCTTTCTAGCATTTGATCAATAAAAGGTAAGGGGTAATGATCTTTCTTAGTAGCTTTATTTAATTTGCGGAAATCAATTACCATCCTATAGCATGTGATAATTCTTTGCGGAATAAATTCATCTTTATCATTAGGGACAACAGTAATACCTCCCTTCTTAGGGACACAATGGACAGGACTTACCCACTGACTATCAGCAACGGGATAAATTATACCTGCCTCCAGAAGCTTGAGTATTTATTTTCTTACCACTTCTTTCATTTTAGGATTCAAACGTCGTTGAGGATCACAAACTGGTTTGGCATCCGCTTCCAAATTTATTTTATGTTGGCATAGAGTGGGACTGATGCCCTTAAGATCATCCAGAGTTTATCCAATAGCGGCACGGTGCTTCTTCAGAGTTTTCAATAATCTTTCTTCTTCGTGCTCTGAAAGGTTAGCACTACTAATGACAGGACATATTTTCTTTTCATCAAGATAAGCATATTTAAGATTATCAGGCAACAGTTTAAGCTCAAACACGGGATCACCCTTGGGTAGAGGAGGATCCCCTAGGATTTCAACAGGCAAGTTGTGTTGCAGAATAGGTTCCTGTTTAAAGAATACTTCATCTATTTCCCTTCTTTCATTCATGAACATATCATTTTCATGGTCTAGCAAATATTGTTCTAAAGGATCACTAGGAGGTACAACAATAGAGGCAAGACCAATAATTTCATCCTTACTAGGCAATTCTTCCTCACGATGTTGTTTACTAAATTTAGAGAAATTAAACTCATGAACAATATCATCCAAGCCAATAGTAACAACATTCTTTTTGCAATCTATCTTAGCATTAACAGTATTCAAGAAGGGTCTACCAAATATAATGGGACAAAAGCTATCTTGTGGGGAACCAAGAACAAGAAAGTCAGCGGGATATTTGGTTTTTCCACACAAGACTTCAACATCTCTAACAATTCCCACTGGAGAAATAGTATCTCTATTGGCAAGTTTAGTTGTAACATCAATACCTTCTAACTCAGCAGGTGCAATATCATGCATAATTTCTTTGTATAAGTCAATGGGTATAACACTAGCACTAGCACCCATATCACACAAGCCATGATAACAATGATCTCCTATTTTAACAGAAATAACAGGCACGCCTACCACAGGTCTATGTTTATCTTTATCACAAGGTTTAGCAATTCTGGCAGTTTCACCACAAAATTGAATAACATGCCCATCAATATTGCCAGACAAGAGATCTTTAACAATAGCAATATTAGGTTCTACTTTGACTTGCTTAGGAGGTGTATAAGTTCTAATATTGCTTTTTACGAACAACAGTTGAAGCTTTAGCATGGTCCTTCATTCTAACAAGGAAAGGTGGTTTCTAAACATAAGAAGTGGGAACAATAGGATCATTATAAGTGACAATCTTTTCTTCAACTTTAATACGTGCAACTACTTTTACTTCTATGGGAGGATGATATTTAAACCACTTCTCCTTGGGGAGATCAACATAAGTAGCAAAAGATTCACAGAAAGAAGCTACTATCTCAGAGTCAAGTCCATATTTAGTGCTAAACTTACGGAAAATATCAGTATCCATAAAAGATTTAACACAATCAAACTTAGGTGTCATACCTGAGTCCTTACCTTCATCGAGGTCCCAATCTTCAGAGTTGAATTTAATTCTATCCAATAAATTCCATATGATTCAATAGTCTTCATCATAAAAGAGCCAGCACAAGAAGTATCGAGCATGGTGCGATTGTTATCAGAAAGCCGAGTATAAAAACTTTGCATAATCACTTCTCTTGCGAGCTCATGATTGGGGCATGAATATAACATTGATTTAAGCCTCCCCCAAGCTTGAGCGATGCTTTCTCCTTTGCGAGGCCAAAAATTATATATATAATTGCGATCACGATGAACAAGATGCATTGGGTAATACTTTTGATGAAATTCCAACTTCAATATTTTATAGTTCCAGGATCTCGTATCATCACATAGCCTATACCATGTCAATGCGTCTCCCTTTAAAGAGAAAGGGAAAGCCTTCTTCTTAACAACATCATCGGGTATACCTGCAAGCTTAAATAGTCCACAAACATCATCCACATAGCGTAGATGTTCATCAGGATGCTTTGTTCCATCTCCTGTAAAAGTGTTAGCTAGCAGTTTTTCCATCAAACCCGAAGGAATCTCAAAAGTAGTTTCATTTTCAATAGGTTCAGTAGGTTGAGTAGGTTGAGGAGCAACTCTTTGCTCTACTGGATGGGGTGAAGATACCCCGAACAAGCCCCTCAGACAATTCCTTTCCATAGTAACAAGTGACAGAAAATTTCAGCAGACTAAATAAATTTTTCCTTACCAAATTCCACCTACCAAAGGCACTTCACTCCCCGGCAACGGCGCCAGAAAAGAGTCTTGATGACCCACAAGTATAGGGGATCTATCTAGTCCTTTCGATAAGTAAGAGTGTCGAACCCAACGAGGAGCAGAAGGAAATGATAAGCTGTTTTCAGCAAGGTATTCTCTGCAAGTACTAAAATAAGTGGTAACAGATAGTTTTGTGATAAGATAAATTGTAACGAGCAACAAGTAACAAAAGTAAATAAGGTGCAGCAAGGTGGCCCAATCCTTTTTGTAGCAAAGGACAAGCCTGGACAAACTCTTATAGTAGGAAAAGCGCTCCCGAGGACACATGGGAATATCGTCAAGCTAGTTTTCATCACGCTCATATGATTCGCGTTCGGTACTTTGATAATTTGATATGTGGGTGGAACGGTGCTTGGGTATTGCCCTTACTTGGACAAGCATCCCACTTATGACTAACCTCTATTGCAAGCATCCACAACTACAACAAAAGTATTAAGGTAAACCTAACCATAGCATGAAACATATGGATCCAAATCAGCCCCTTACGAAGCAACGCATAAACTAGGGTTTAAGCTTCTGTCACTCTAGCGACCCATCATCTACTTATTACTCCCCAATGCCTTCCTCTAGGCCCAAATAATGGTGAAGTGTTATGTAGTCGACGTTCGCATAACACCACTAGAGGCTAGACAACATACATCCTATCAAAATATCGAACGAATACCAAATTCACATGACTACTAATAGCAAGACTTCTCCCTTGTCCTCAGGAACAAACGTAATTACTCACAAAGCATATTCATGTTCATAATCAGAGGGGTAATAATATGCATAAAGGATCTGAACAGATGATCTTCCACCAAGTAAACCAAGTAGCATCAACTACAAGGAGTAATCAACACTACTAGCAAACTACTATCACCAATCCCGGACTTGGAGACAAGAATTGGATACAAGAGATGAACTAGGGTTTGGAGATGAGATGGTGCTGGTGAAGATGTTGATGGAGATTGCCCTCTCCCGCTAAGAGGAGAATTGGTGATGACGATGGCGATGATTTCCCCTTCCCGGAGGGAAGTGTCCCCGACAGAATAGCTCTGCCAGAGCCCTAGATTGGTTCCGCCAAGGTTCCGCCTCGTGGCGGCGGAGTCTCGTCCCGAAAGGTTGCTTGCTATTTTTTTCTCATCAAAAGACTTCATATAGGAGAAGATGGGTGTCGGAGAGCCACCAGGGGGCCCACGAGGTAGGGGGCGCGCCCAGGGGGGGCGCCCCCCACCCTCGTGAGCAGTGTGTGGGCCCCCTGGCCTTCATCTTTGGCGATGATTTTTCTTTATTTATTTCAAGGCAATCCGTGGAGTTTTAGGACTTTTGGAGTTGCGTAGAATAGGCCTCCAATATTTGCTCCTTTTCCAGCCCAGAATTCCAGCTGCCGACATTCTCCCTCTTCATGTAAACCTTGTAAAATAAGAGAAAATAGCCATAAGTATTGTGACATAACGTGAAATAACAGCCCATAATGCAATAAATATTGTCATAAAAGCATGATGCAAAATGAACGTATCACCCCTTCCTCCCTCGTCCCCATCTCCTCGCCGCCGCCCCCTTCCGATCTAGATTCGTCCTCCATCGCCCCCCCTTCCACCACCCAGTCTCTTTCGGTCAGATCCCATCACACCCCTCCTCCCTCGTCCCCATCTCCTCGCGTCGCCGCCACCTCCTCCCCGCCCCCGCCCCCCTCCCGATCCAGTCCTCTCCCCACAGCCGACCTCGCCGTCCTCCTCACCCACTGCCGCCGACCTCATCCCTCCCGTCGCCGGTGGTGGCACCCTCCTTCCCTCACGCTGCACCCAAACCTCCCTCATCTTTGGTTGCCATCTTCGGCGAGGCTAGTGCCAATCGTCCACCGGTGAGGCTTCCTCCTCCGACGAACCCGGTCGGCCGAGAGAGAGAGGGACCACGACCATGTCCATCTCGCTGCGCCTCACGATCCCCACCGTGGCGCCCTGCCCCGTGCCGCTGCGGACGGCCGCGCTCAGTTGAGGCTGCTTGCCGGGTTCCTTCGGCACGCGCTCTCCTTCCGTCCTTGTGATTCGCTTACCCACCGCGCCGGCGGGTGATCTAACATCTACCTGTATGCAGGGGATGAGCCGCTCTGCCGCTGAGGCCGCAGCCCTTGGGAACGGGCGCGGCACGGCCGTGCCGGAGCCGGGGAAGTGGCATCGTCTGCAGCGCGTCGGCGTACCTCAGCCCGCCCACGAAGCAGTGGATCTCCGTCGCGGCTGCCACGTGAGTGCCTCGCCCCCTCCCATCCTCGCTACCCAACCATAAAGCAGTACCTTTCTCCGACATGATTTGCCCGTGCAGAAACACATGAGCCTTTCCGCGCTCTGAATCTATTCGTGCTTTTGCACGTGAGGGCAGCGAGTTACACGCGCAGCTGTTTGTTTTCTGCTGATGCTGGTAGGTAGTAACTGGTGCCAGATTGTGAGATGCGCGATCCCTGTCACACAGGTTCTGCAGTCTGTTGATGGTTACTCGTTCAGAGCAGAGCTCACAGGACATCACAACAATTGTTGCATAGGTTTCTCTTTTCTTTTCAAAAAGAACTATTACTCCCTCCTATCCGAAATAATTGACGCAGCTACTACAACATAATTCGGATCGGAGGGAGTACATAGAGTTGTTCTGTTGATTAATAACCATGCACTGATCTTTTCACGGCGAGTACACAATGCATCATGTGAATCCACAGCTCTAGGAGCTAGTCAGGTAGGAGCAACATTAGCACACTTCACAAGAACTAGACACACAGTTTACTTGCAGCACAATACGGTGTGATGATGAACAATGTCAAATTTTCAATCTGCTTACACTTGAACATAACGCCATGTATATAGTTGGTTTTACTGAAAGTACCTTTCATCTGTGGTTGATAGGCCAGGAACTGCAATCCTGGAGCGAGTTGGTCTGGTTGCCATCTTCATTTCGACCTGACATAGCAAACAGCACCAAAAACAAAAGGATAGCCTTTATACAGAGTTGCAGGCTGATGATAATAAAACCAAGCAAGCAAAAAATTTGATGTTTGCTGAAACTAACTGACATCAGTGGTCAGGCTGCTGGAGCATATCTTGCCTCTGCTTAACGTATCTAAAATCTTGCCTCTGCTTAACATATCTAAAATCTAGTCAAATTCCTCAACAACATATTTGTTTTTTACAACAACAATGCATTCAAAAATCTGACCTATCTATATACACACTTTGTGGAAGAAATAGGATATATATGTGCTTCTGTTGCTTCTATATTATATATATATATATATATATATATTTACATGTACATTTAGTTATTCGACATGCTTCAACATTTTTCTGTTTGATTTGGTGCAGGAGGACGCCTGAGCTGACCAGGAGGACACCCTCGTCCACCCCGGCCACCACACAAGGTCGTCCTTCTATTTCTTTTGCTATTTGTTCATGTGCTACTTGTGTTTCAGTTCCATTGGCTCCTATTGCAAAGAAATCTATACATTAGACTAGCCCAAGTGTTGTGAGTGTTGGGTGTCCTAGATACAGAAATATACCAAGTGCTAGTGGGTGCTTGTGTTGTGCATAGTAGCAGATCTGTTTATGTGAGCTATACAATGGCCTATTTCTTCCTAATGATATGAACACTATCTCATGATCGACCAGGTCCCTGCTCTGTTTCTTCTTCTTTTGCATCTTGTATGTATGTATGTGTCTGACGACGAAGTGGTTTCTTCAGAATTGATCGAGTTTGACAAAGTTGTTCTGAACATTTCTTGAAACAGGGCGAGGCCGGTTATGTCCGCGCGGTGATGTCCCTGGGGTGGCGCCACTGTGCCCGGTGCTTGCCCTGGTCACCGCGGTGGTGCTTCGGCGGCTTCCAGACCCTCTCCTTGATGTGGTGATGGTCACACCACAGCCATGGTGTGGCTGAGCCTCTGCTACAGCTACAACCTTCCTCTGGTGAGCTCCTCCCTGTTCCTTCTTCTCTGATGTAGCTCCTGCATGGCCTTGGCCATGATTTGGGTTGGATGTGGAGCTCTGTTAGTTGCTGCTAGATGCTGTAACCAAGCATCAACTCCTACTAGAGATCTCTGGTGATAAATTCATGCGGTTCTAGGGTCTGTCAGTAGCTGTCCATGTGTACTTGCTTTATATATGTGCTCCTGTGATGCTCTGGTGGTATGGGGTTGCTCTGGATTTGCTAAGTTGGTTAGGAGCAGTGCTTAATCTGTTGTTTGCTCCTATGTGGCTCTGTTGTTTGCTCCTATGTGGCTTTGTTGGACTCATGCTCTGCTCCTACACCATCAGCTTGATTGGTTCTATATACACTAGCAGTAGTAGCTCATGTACATGTAATTGGACTCCCAGGGAGCTGTTCTTGTAAATTCTTCCATGTCTTGCTCTTTTTGTTGGTGCTACTACACATGTTAGATTGTTAGATGTACTTGTTTCCATCTCAAATTACTTATCTTCTTGAACATATGCCTGATGCTTGGTGCATGTAGGATGTGCTCCGTGTGGATATCTATGCATTTGTTAAGATGTTTGTAGCACATGCTATGGACTCAAAGATTGTTTTTTTTTGTTCATACATGAGCACAATTTTTTATTGCCGTCAAGGGGTGAATTGATTTGATCATTAATATGTGGTTGGATGTGATGTTTTGCAGGTTGAAGGCGCTAAGGTGTTGGAGATGTGCGTGTACTTGTTGAGCGTTTTATCTGTAGAGTGCTATACTCTGATTGGTGTAATATTGTATGGTTATATTGTGATTGGTGGAATGTAATAAACTTGATTGGTATATCGGTGATTTGGTTGTTCTTTGAATATATTTTAAATGTGTTCTCTGATTGGTATATCGTTGAGTTACAAGTTGTGAAAAATTAAAACCTGAATCAAAAACCTAGTTGACTACAATAATCTGAATATTTAATGTAACAAATAAAAGAAAACCCGAAAACCAAAATTATATAGAATGTGAAAAGGTCATATCTCAGAAAGAAAAAAAGACTGAATCAATGATCCAAGCCCATGTAGCTAGCGAAAATTAACAGAAAATATATTAAAAAGGCTGAATTAATGGGCTCGGCCCATCTAAAGCACCGAAATGGACCGGGCTGATTCTTGTGCCACATCTGCTTGCCACGTTGGATGCCTACGTGGCCTGGGGAGGTTGCTAGTGACCAAAACGAAATAGTAGGCATATTTTGGTCGTAAACGTCTACGACCTTCTCACAGAGAAGGTCGTGAATGTCAGTTTACGACGGCCAGCTTTTGACCTTCTGTTTTTGGTCACAAAAAGGTCGCAAATGGAAAACAGTGACCTTTCAGTGACCAATAGTCAAGGTCACTGATACGTCTCCGTCGTATCTACTTTTCCAAACACTTTTGCCCTTGTTTTGGACTCTAACTTGTATGATTTGAATGGAACTAACCCGGACTGACGCTGTTTTCAGCAGAATTGCCATGGTGTTGTTTTATGTGCAGAAAATAGAAGTTCTCGGAACGACCTGAAACTCCACGGAATATCTTAGAATAAATAATAAAAAATCCTCGCCAAAGATGAAGACCAAGGGGCCCACACCCTGTCCACGAGGGTGGGGGGCGCCCCCCCCCGGAGCGCCCTCCTACCTCGTGGGCCCCCTGGTGGCCCTCTGACGCCAACTCCATATATTGGCTTTAGGGGAGAAAAAAATCAGATAGAAGAAATCATCACGTTTTACGATACGGAGCCGCCGCCAAGCCATAATCTCTCTCGGGAGGGCTGGTCTGGAGTCCGTTTGGGGCTCCGGAGAGGGGGATTTGTCGCCGTCGTCATCATCAACCATCCTCCATCACCAATTTCATGATGCTCACCGCCATGCGTGAGTAATTCCATCATAGGCTTGCTCGACGGTGATGGGTTGGATGAGATTTATCATGTAATCGAGTTAGTTTTGTTAGGATTTGATCCCTAGTATCCACTATGTTCTGAGATTGATGTTGCTATGACTTTGCTATGCTTAATGCTTGTCACTAGGGCCCGAGTGCCATGATTTCAGATCTGAACCTATTATGTTTTCATGAATATATGTGAGTTCTTGATCCTATCTTGCAAGTCTATAGTCACCTACTATGTGTTATGATCCGGCAACCCCGAAGTGACAATAATCGGAACCACTCCCGGTGATGACCTTAGTTTGAGGAGTTCATGTATTCACTATGTGCTAATGCTTTGTTCCGGTTCTCTATTAAAAGGAGGCCTTAATATCCCTTAGTTTCCAATAGGACCCCGCTGCCACGGGAGGATAGGACAAAAGATGTCATGCAAGTTCTTTTCCATAAGCATGTATGACTATATTCGAAATACATGCCTACGTTACATTGATGAACTGGAGCTAGTTCTGTGTCACCCTATGTTATGACTGTTACATGATGAACCACATCCGACATAATTATCCATCACTGATCCGGTGCCTACGACTTTTCCATATACTGGTTCTCGCTTATTTACTTTTCCGTTGCTACTGCTACAATCATTACAAAATACCAAAAACATTACTTTTGCTGTCTTTACTTTTGTTATCGTTACCACCACTATCATATTACTTTGCTACTAAACACTTTGCTGCAGATACTAAGTTTCCAGGTGTGGTTGAATTGAAAACTCAGCTGCTAATACTTGAGAATATTCTTTGGCTCCCCTTGTGTCGAATCAATAAATTTGGGTTGAATACTCTACCCTCGAAAACTGTCGCGATCCCCTATACTTGAGAATATTCTTTGGCTCCCCTTATTGTTGGGGATTTTCATATCCCCGTTGGGGTAACTTAGTGCTATTCGAAATTTCTCTGGTTCCGTGTTAATCGGAATGAGCCCGTTAACAAGACTTGATCAACCTTATTAGTTGATTCTTTTTGATGAACATGAGATGGATGAAACTAGAAGCACAACCTTCTGTACCCTCTTTATATTTTCTGTTATTCAGTAGAAATAAAGTAAAATAGTATTTTTCTGTCTGTTTCCTGACTTATCCGTGCAATATAAAAATATCCAGAAAATAAAAGTCCTCAGAATGCCATGCCAATTTAATATGATTTTTTTGGGAATAGTTAAGAATTTACTGTGCAAAAATCACCGCGGGGGGAGCTGCCACCTGGTCACGAGGGTGGAGGGCGCGCCCTACCCCCCTGGGCGCGCCCCCCTGCCTCGTGGGCCCACGGTGGCCCTCCTCCACTTATCCCTGCACCCATCTTCTTCCTCTGCCTCACACAAACACGAAAAACCAACTCAAGCACGAGTTCCAGCCCCCGTTGCTGTGATTTTCGATCTCCTTGCTCAAAGCACCTCTCGCAAAACTGCTTGGGGAGATTGTTCCTTGGTATGTGACTCCTCCATTGGTCCAATTAGTTTTTGTTCTAGTGCTTTATTCATTGCAAATTTGTGCTGCATAGGTGACCATGTTCTTGAGCTTGCATGTCAAATTTATATGGTTACAAGTAGTTCCAATGCTTTATATAGGCTCTAGGCACTTGTAGGAGTTGTTGCTATCAATTTTATTGAAGTTGGTTCACTTTTATTTGAAGTTACTAAAATTTTCAGAAATTTCTCAGAGGAAGCAATATGTTTAGGAGGATGTTCCAAGGTGGCCCTTCAAGGAAGCAAGGTCCCAGGCTTGCAATACGTGATGCTGACGAGGGACCACCAAGAGATGCTCCTGTGAGGCCCTGTGAATGGCCTTCGGAAAATTTTATGAATCAAGTGGGAATCAAAGAAGAATTTAGCGCATATTTGCGCAACGTCGGTCTTGAGGACTTTGAGGCTGACAAATGCCCCCAGTATCATGATCTCACAAGTTCATTTGTGAGGAGGTTTGAGTTTTCATCTTCGCGCAATTCTCTTTAGTCATGTTTGACCTCTATAACAAATCTTATACCATGGACTTAGAGGATTTCACTTCTGCTTGTGAAATTCCATCATGGGGTAGTGTCAGGGATCCCCCTAAATCTAAATATGGAGACTTTCTTGCTAGAATAACTATATGGGAATTTAGAGTTATAACACAAGCCACTTTAGGGAGCATTCACTTTCCTGCTATACATTATTTTGCTCTCTTCATAGGTAGATGCATAAATGCTAAGGATGAAGCATGTCACATGTGTGTCCCCGATCTCAGCATTCTCAGGAGTGCTATGTTAGGAGACCAATCTTATCATAAGGGAGCCATTGTAGCTCGTAGGTTGCATCAGAATAGACATAACAGAGATTTCTTTGGAGGAATTTATGCAACCCGCTTAGCTAATTTTCTTGAGATAGACATTTGTGAGGGTGATATGGAGTTACCCCCTTCTTATTTAGATTTTGATTCTATGATTTCCCACCAGTTTGTTGAGAGGACAGAACCACCTCTCCAGTATCGACTAATCTTTAACAAACGTCATGTAGTCCACATTGCTCTTCCTGCCCCTGCCTTCTTTGATTTTTAGACAAAAGGAAGATATATTATTACCAGAGAGGAGGCAGATGAATACGAGAGGAGAGCGGAAGCAGCTAGATGCTACGCTGCAGCTCAGGAGGCGATAGCTGCTGCATCACAGTACGACCCCAGCTTCACCTATGGGTATCCGCCAGGCCATCCCTGGCAATAGTCCAACTTAGGCCAAAAGCCTAAGCTTGGGGGAGTACGTATTTCCCACCGACATTACATTTATGTTCACACACACTAATTGCTAGATGTCGGTGTTCATACTCTTTCACTGTAATATCCATGCTAGTTTATTTTTCTTTTTCCTGCTTTCTTCTTGTGTGTTTAATAAACCTTAAGAAAACCAAAAGCAATTAGTAGTAGTTTATTTCTTTGCTGTAGTAATTAAAAAGGAAAACTCAAAAATATTTTCCGTTCTTCTTTTGCTTGTTGGGAGCTTTCCGTGTAAATAGTTTTTATTTCTTCTCTTTTCTTTTCTTTGGGGGTCAGTAGGAGAAGACCATGATTAAATTGTTGAAGTGGCTCTTATATGCATGATTGTTTATTTAACTTAGCGCCCATATTACTTGTCTTCTCTCTTGAGTTGAATGCTTGCAGATTCCAGCTTAGTCCAATGTACGTGCACTCTTATTATTATACACTTCGTTCGGTCGTGCAAGTGAAAGGCAATAATGATGATATATGATGGACTTATTGGGATGAGAAAAGCTGGTATGAACTCGATCTCTCTTGTTTTTGTAAATATGATGATTCATCGTTCATGAGTTAGCTATTATGAAGTAACCATATTTGCAATGACATTTAGAGATTATAGTTGCTTGTGCCATGCTTGATTAGCTATGAGTTATAATGGTTTACCTTGCGTGCCAACATGCTATTAGAATGATCATGATGTGGTATGATGGGATGGTATCCTCCTTTAAATGAATTGAGTGACTAGACTTGGCACCTGTTCACACATGTAGTTGAATCAAATCAACATAGCCTTCATGATATTTATGTTCATGGTAGATTATATCCTACTCATGCTTGTATTCGGTATAAATTAATTTTAATGCATGTTTACGACTGTTGTCGCTCTCCCAGTTGGTCGCTTCCCAGTCTTTTGCTAGCCTTCACCTGTACTAAGCGGGAATACTGCTTGTGCATCCAAACTCCTTAAAACCCCAAAGTTGTTACATATGAGTCCACTAGACCTTCCTATATGCGGTATTTACCTGCCGTTCCAAGTAAATTTGTATGTGCCAAACTCCAAACCTTCAAATGAAATTCTGTTTTGTATGCTTGAGCAGCTCATGTTTCAACTAGGGCTGCCCTTATCTTCCATGTTAGGCGGTTATTCTCAAGAGGAGTGGACTCCGCTCCTCATTCACGAGAAAATGGCTGGTCACCGGGATGCCCAGTCCCATGCTTTATGCAAACTAAATCAAAATAACTGCAAACAAAACTCCCCCTGGGACCCGTTGAATGTTGGAGGCACTCGTTGTTTCGAGCAAGCCATGGATTGATGCTTGTGGAGGAGGGGGAGTATAAACTTCACCATTCTGTTTGGGAACCGCCTATAATTTGTTTAGCATGGAAGATATCGTCATCTCATAGTTGTTGCGTTGACAGCAAAAGTATGCCGCTCAAAATGCTATTCAATCTCTATTTTAAAACCGAGCTCTGGCACCTCTACAAATCCCTGCTTCCCTCTGTGAAGGGCCTAGCTATTTACTTTTATGTTGAGTCATCATCCTTCTTATTAAAAAGCACCCGCTGGAGAGCACACTGTTGTTTGCATTCATTATTATTGGTTTATATTGGGCATGACTTGACTGGATCTCTTTTACCATGAATTACAATGTTTAGTCAGTCCTTGATCCTTAAAGGTGCTCTACATTTATGTTTTGCGGTCTCAGAAAGGGCTAGCGAGATACCATTCCGTTATATCATGTTATGATTATTTTGAGAAAGTGTTGTCATCCGAGTTTTGTTATTATAGCTCGCTAGGTGATTATGCTATTGATATGAGTAATTGTGAGACCTTTGTGTTATTGTTAGTATGGTTAGTTGATAATATTTGCTGAAACTTGAATGCTGTCTTTTCATATTTACAACAACAAGAGCAAACAGAGTTTGTAAAAGTTTTTCTTTTTTCTCTTTCAGTTTGTCAACTGAATTGCTTGAGGACAAGCAAGGGTTTAAGCTTGGGGGAGTTGATACGTCTCCGTCGTATCTACTTTTCCAAACACTTTTGCCCTTGTTTTGGACTCTAACTTGTATGATTTGAATGGAACTAACCCGGACTGACGCTGTTTTCAGCAGAATTGCCATGGTGTTGTTTTATGTGCAGAAAATAAAAGTTCTCGGAATGACCTGAAACTCCACGGAATATCTTAGAATAAATAATAAAAAATCCTCGCCAAAGATGAAGACCAGGGGGCCCACACCCTGTCCACGAGGGTGGGGGCGCCCCCCTGGGCGCGCCACCTACCTCGTGGGCCCCCTAGTGGCCCTCCGACGCCAACTCCAACTCCATATATTGGCTTTCGGGGAGAAAAAAATAAGAGAGAAGAAATCATCGCGTTTTACGATACGGAGCCGCCGCCAAGCCCTAATCTCTCTCGGGAGGGCTGATCTGGAGTCCGTTCGGGGCTTCGAAGTTGGGGATTCGTCGTCGTCGTCATCACCAACCATCCTCCATCACCAATTTCATGATGCTCACCGCCGTACGTGAGTAATTCCATCGTAGGCTTGCTGGACGGTGATGGGTTGGATGAGATTTATCATGTAATCGAGTTAGTTTTGTTAGGGTTTGATCCCTAGTATCCACTATGTTCTGAGATTGATGTTGCTATGACTTTGCTATGCTTAATGCTTGTCACTAGGGCCCAAGTGCCATGATTTCAGATCTGAAAATATTATGTTTTTATGAATATATGTGAGTTCTTGATCCTATCTTGCAAGTCTATAGTCACCTACCATGTGTTATGATCCGGCAACCCCGAAGTGACAATAATCGGAACCACTCCCGGTGATGACCTTAGTTTGAGGAGTTCATGTATTCACTATGTGCTAATGCTTTGTTCCGGTCCTTTATTAAAAGGAGGCCTTAATATCCCTTAGTTTCCAATAGAACCCCGCTGCCACGGGAGGGTAGGACAAAAGATGTCATGCAAGTTCTTTTCCATAAGCACGTATGACTATATTCGGAATACATGCCTACATTACATTGATGAATTGGAGCTAGTTCTGTTTCACCCTATGTTATGACTGTTACATGATGAACCACATCCGGCATAATTATCCATCACTGATCTGGTGCCTACGACTTTTCCATATACTGGTTCTCGCTTATTTACTTTTCCGTTGCTACTGCTACAATCATTACAAAATACCAAAAACATTACTTTTGATGTCTTTACTTTTGTTACAGTTACCACCACTATCATATTACTTTACTACTAAACACTTTGCTGCAGATACTAAGTTTCCAGGTGTGGTTGAATTGACAACTCAGCTTCTAATACTTGAGAATATTCTTTGGCTCCCCTTGTGTCGAATCAATAAATTTGGATTGAATACTCTACCCTCGAAAACTGTCGCGATCCCCTATACTTGTGGGTTATTAGTCACAAGTTGACATATTTCTTGTAGTGGTAGTTGTATAAGATAAGGATATAAGTCTGAACGTCTGTTACCATGGACACGACTATTAATAGATAATCCTCCCTGCAGGGGTGCACCACGTTTTCCAACACGCTCGATCACTCTGGCCGGACACACCTTTCTGGGGTCAATGCCCGGCCTCGGAAGATCAACACATCGTAGCCCTACCTAGGCTCAGCAGTGAGGTCCCCGCCGGTCTACCTCCTAAGCACGCCGGGGTCTAGGACCATCGCCCGTTGCACTCCGGGTCATTGCACGCATGGCAGGTCTAGGCTCCACCTCTACATGGATGGTGCCGGCCCAGCCGTGCCGCACTGATGAACCGGACGTCTGACAAAGCTTCGGCTGATACCGCGACGTCGAGGCCCATAACTATTCTCGCGTGGTGGTTGGTGCGTAAAGGCCAAAGGCCAACTCAGAACAAATACCCAAATCATAGTGTATTATTAGTTTGCGGAGACAAGCAGAGACTCACGATCGAAAGTGCCCCCGTCGCCCCGTCTCGTGGACTTATGACAAGGGCCTGGAATGCCCGGCCGTGCCACATAACCATCTTGCGAGTGCTCTCCGGGCCCGCCTGACTTTCACCAAGTTCTCAAGTAAAGTCAAGGTAACTGTGTGTCCAGACATCAAGGGGAAAACCCAAGGAATCACCCCTGGAGGATTCCACTCGATGTAATCATGAAGGTGAATGTAAGAGGGACCACCCTCGATGTTCACACTTGAGGTGTTGAATGACAGAGCCGTATCGGGAATGGTGAAAGAGGAAATCGCCCTCGATGACCACGATCGAATAGCTACATTACAGAATTATCATCAGGAGTGCGTTATGAGGGATCACCCTCAACACTCAACAGTAGCTCTGCAGAGTCGAGCAACAAAAGGGGGCGTGATGTGATGTGAGGTGTCGGGCTCTGGTCGTCGATCACGCTGATCGAGTCATTGATGATGAAGCAGGGTCAACAAGGACAAGGTGGGGGTCACTGATGGATCACTAACTAACCTATACTAAGCAGTTTAGGATAAGCAGGTAAGGTACAATGAGCAGGTTACAAAAGCAGGCTATGCATCAGAATAGGAGCAATCAATTACAGTAGCAAAATCTAATGCAAGCATGAGAGAATAGAATGGGCGATATCGGGATGATCAAAGGGGGGCTTGCCTAGTTGCTCAGACAAGAACTAGGGTCATCGACGACGTAGTCGATCACAGGGGCATCAACAACGGTCTCGAGGTCTATCGGAGAAGAAGAGGGGGAAGAAACAGTAAATACATAACAAGCAAGAGCATAACAGGACAACAGACAGAGCTAGACGTGTTCTAGCGCGGTGCTACACGCTACCGGCGAAGGGGAAAAACATCCGGGAATGTTTTCCCGAAGTTTGGCATTTTCGGGCAGACAAAACAGAGGGGAAAGGTTGCATGTTTGCTATGCTAGGGCGTGTGGCGGGCGAACAGACCGCGATTACGGATTCGTCTCGTCGTTCTGAGCAACTTTCATGTATCAAACTTTTTCATCCGAGCTACAGATTAGTTTCTATTAATTTCCAAAGTTTTAAATCATTTTCGAAATTAACAGAATTAATTTAAATAGATAAAAGACATTACTGTGCCAGCATGACATCAACATGATGTCATCAGTTAACAGTCTGTTTGACTGGTCAAACTAGCACGTGGGTCCCGGGTGTCATTGACTAACACTAATTAACAGTTTAGTTAGCTAATAAGTTAATTACGTTAATTAACATGATTAATTAAGTTAATTAATTAATTAATTAATTACTTTTAGTTATTATTATTTTTACTTTTTATATATTTCTCTTTGTTCTTTTTTTAACAGGGGCAGGCCCCACTGGTAAGTGGCCCAGGAGGCCACGCGGGTTAACGGGCACAGGGGCATTGCAGGCGTGGGTGCCCGTGCATGGCCCGAGGCCACCAAGGGGCGGCGACGCCGGCCGTGGCGCGGCCAGCGCGCGGGCGGGCGACAGCAACGCGTGGGCGCATGCGGGTGACGGCCGAGGACGAGGCCACGATGCGCGGCGTGAGCGGGCACGGGCTCGCGTGCGTGGCG
>NC_041391.1:665815817-665839009 GCF_002162155.2 Triticum dicoccoides | reverse complement strand
GGCTCGGGGCACCATGGGGTCGAGCCGTCGATTCACTCCGCGTCGAGGGGGATGCACCATGCGGGAGGAGACAGCATGCGGCGGCATCGGGAGGCTCCGGCGAGGGGGTCCTGAGCGACGGTGGCTCCGGGGACGCGGCGAGGGGGAAGGGGGGACAGCCCAATCCAGATTGCATCGGAAAAGGGAGAGAGAGAGTCGTGGGGGGAGCGGGGGTGGTTAGCGCTAGGGTTTGGGTCGGGGTGGCCTTGTAGGCCAGATTGGTGCGGGGATGGGCCGGCTGGTGGCCAGCTGGGCCGAGAGGCCCACGGGAGGGGGAGGGGTTTGGCCTTTTTCTTAATTTTGTTTTGTTTTTCTTATAAAAACATTTCTGTTTTCTTTTATTTTAAGGCACTTAAACAATTTGCAAAAAGATAATTTCTCCACTAATATTACCAAATGATTATTTGCAACAACTTGAACATTTTTTGTTTACATGTTTAATAAATTTGAATCCTGACTTCAAATTGGATTTGAAATTTGAAAGATGTTTGAAAGCCAGTGAGGATTAGCAACAGTAAGAGCAATGACATGGCACCATTAGTACGGGATTACTGTAGCATAATTATCCGGGCGTTACAATTCTCCTCCACTACAAGAAATCTCGTCTCGAGATTTAGGAGGTAGAAGGAAATAAACCGGGGTATTCATCACGCAGGCGATCCTCGCGTTCCCAAGTGGCTTCGTCTTCAGAGTGATGCGACCACTGGACCTTGAGGAACTTAATCGCCTTCTAATGTGTGCGGCGTTCAGCTTGGTCGAGAATGTGGACTAGATGCTCTTTATAGGAGAGGTCCTTGAAGCAGCGGCGGAGTTGTGACACGTGGAACACATTATGAACCTGAGAAAAGTTCGACGGTAGTTCCAGCTGGTATGCCACTTTTCCACGCCTTTCGAGAATTGTGAATGGACCAATATAGCGAGGAGCTAGCTTGCCCTTGATCCCGAAGCGGTGTGCACCCTTCATTGGTGTGACTCAAAGATAAGCCTTTTCGCCAGGTTGATAGACCATATCTTTGTGATGACGGTCATAATTACTATTTTGACGTGACTGAGCAGTCTTGAGATTCTCGTGAATGACGCGGACTTGTTCTTTGGTGTGTTGGATAATATCCAGACCGAAGAGTGGACATTCCCTAGTTTCTGACCAGTTCAGGGGGGTTCGACACTTTCGTCCATATAACACTTCGAAGGGGGCCATCTTCAGACTAGCTTGATAGCTATTGTTGTAGGAGAACTCATCATACGGGAGAGATTCCTCCCATTTCTTGCCGAAGGAAATAACACAAGCTCGAAGCATGTCTTCAAGAACTTGATTGACACGTTCAACTTATCCCTGCGACTGAGTGTGAAAAGCAGTGCTGAAAGACAAATGAGTTCCCATAGCTTCTTGGAAACTTGCCCAAAATCTTGAAGTGAATAAACTGCCACGGTCTGAGCTAATTACTAGTGGAATACCGTGGAGTGAAACAATCCTGGACATATAGAGAGTTGCCAGCTGACTAGCAGTGATCGTCTCTTTGACGGCCAGAAAATGTGCAACTTTGAAAAGCCAGTCAATGACGACAAGTATAGCATCATTACCCTTCTGCGATTTGGGAAAACCAGTAACAAAGTCCATTTCAACATGGTCCCATTTCCATTCAGGAATAGAGATAGGTTGCAAAGTTCCAGGAGGCCTTTGATGTTCTGCTTTGATACGACGACAAACATCACATTCAACAACATAGCGAGCAATGTCTTGCTTCATGTTTGACCACCAGAATCTTTGACGAATGTCTTGGTACATCTTGATGCTACCGGGGTGAATAGACAACAGAGTGTCATGAGCTTCTTCCATAACCTCCTTAGTCATATCCAGGTTTTTCTCCTTACACGGCACCACTAGGCGGCCTTTGAAGTACAAAGTGCCATCATCAGCAACGGTGAAGAATGAGGGCTTTCCTTCTGTGAGGTAGCGCTTAATCTTGTGGGCTTGAGAGTCATATTTCTGCAGCTCCTTGATGTTGTCCACGAGATCTGCTTTAGCAATCAGGGTATTGAGAGAACCCTGGGGAACAACGTGGAGGTTCATTTTGCGGCACTTTGGAGGAGGGGGAGCGAGTGCACCAGGAGGAACAATATGAAGGTTCAGCTTTCTGAATTCTTCAACAAGCGAGGGATGAACTTTTCGAACCTCGAGGTGATTGCAATATGACTTGCGGCTCAAAGCATCAGCCATTACATTAGCCTTGCCTGGTGTATAGGAAATACCCAAGTCAAAATCTGCTACCATCTCCATCCATCTCTGCTGACGAAGGTTCAGGTCTGGCTGGGTAAACAGATACTTCAGACTTTGGTGGCCGATGAAGATCTCACAACGATTACCGAGAAGGTAATGTCGCCACTGTTTTAGTGCATGTATGACAACAGCAAGCTCGAGGTCATGAACTGGGTAGTTCTCTTCATGAGGGCAATTGACGAGAGGCATATGCAGTCACTCTGCGCTCTTGCATTAGGACATAGCCTAATCCTTGTCGTGAAGCGTCGCAATAAATGACGAAATCCTTCTTAGTATCAGGTGGAGCAAGCACTGGGGCAGAAGTCAGCTTGTCTTTGAGTGCCTGGAAACTTTCCTGACACTTTTCTGTCCATTCGAACTTAACGCCCTTGTGAAGCAGACCAGTCAGGGCTTGGCAATTTTGGAGAAGTTATCGACAAATCAACGACAATAGCTGGCGAGTCTGAGAAAACTTCTGACTTGTTTGAAATTCTTCGGAGGTGTCCAATCGAGAATAGCCTGAACTCGCTCTGGGTTGACAGCAATACCATCCTTGGAGATGACATGCCAAAGGTAGGTGATACGTCTCTGGCGTATCTATAATTTTTGATTGTTCCATGCTATTATATAACCCCTTTTGGATGTTTATGGACTTTAATTTACACATTTATATCATTTTTGGGACTAACCTACTAACCGGAGGCCCAACCCATATTGTTGTTTTTTTGCCTATTTCAGTATTTCGAAGAAAAGGAATATCAAACGGAGTCCAAACGGAATGAAACCTTCGGGGGCGTGATTTTTGGAACGAACGTGATCCGGAGAGCTTGGAGTGCAAGCCAAGAAGCTGCCGAGGAAGCCACGAGATAGGAGGCCGCCCCCCTGTAGGACGCGCCCCTATCTCGTGGGCCCCTCGGGCGGCCACCGACATACTTCTTCCTCCTATATATACCTACGTAGCCCGAAAACATCCAGGAGCACCACGAAACACAATTTCCACTGCCGTAACCTTCTGTATCCACGAGATCTCATCTTGGAGCCTTCGTTGACACTCTGCCGGAGGGGGAATCGACCACGGAGGGCTTCTACATCAACATCCTTGCCCCTCCGATGAGTTGTGAGTAGTTTACCACAGACCTACGGGTCCATAGTTATTAGCTATATGGCTTCTTCTCTCTTTTTGGATCTCAATACAATGTTCTCCCCCTCTCTTGTAGAGATCTATTCGATGTAATCGCTTTTTGCGGTGTGTTTGTCGAGATCCGATGAATTGTGGGTTTATGATCAGATTTATCTATGGATAATAATTGAATCTTCTCTGAATTCTTTTATGTACGATTGAGTTATCTTTGCAAGTCTCTTTGAATTATCAGTTTGGTTTGGCCTACTAGATTGATCTTTCTTGCCATGGGAGAAGTGCTTAGCTTTGGGTTCAATCTTGCGGTGTTCTTACCCAGTGACAGAAAGGGTTGCAAGACACGTATTGTATTGTTGCCATCGAGGATAACAAGATGGAGTTTATATCATATTGCATGAGTTTATCCCTCTACATCATGTCATCTTGCTTAATGCGTTACTCTGTTCTTATGAACTTAATACTCTAGATGCAGGCATGAGTCGGTCGATGTGTGGAGTAATAGTAGTAGATGCAGGCAGGAGTCGGTCTACTTGTTATGGACATGATGCCTATATACATGATCATGCCTAGATAATCTCATAACTATGCGCTTTTCTATCAATTGCTCGACAGTAATTTGTTCACCCACCGTAATACTTATGCTACCTCGAGAGAAGCCTCCAGTGAAACCTATGGCCCCCGGGTCTATCTCTTATCATATTTTCTTTTAATCTACTTTTATTTGCATCTTTTTTTTTGCATCTATATTATAAAATACCAAACATATATTTATCTTATCTTACTATCTCTATCAGATCTCACTTTCGCAAGTGGCCGTGAAGGGATTGACAACCCCTTTATTGTGTTGGTTATGAGTTCTCAGTTTGTTTGTGTAGGTGCGTGGGACTTTTGAGGAGCCTCCTACTAGATTGATACCTTGGTTCTCAAAACTGAGGGAAATACTTATGCTACACTTGCTGCATCACCCTCTCCTCTTCGGGGAAAACCAACACTATCTCAAGACGTAGCAAGAAGGATTTCTGGCGCCGTTGCCGGGGAGGTCTTCGCTCAAGTCAAGACATACCAAGTACCCATCACAAACCCATCTCCCTCGCATTTACATTATTTGCTATTTGCCTCTCATTTTCCTCTCCCCCACTTCACCCTTGCCATTTTATTCGCCCTCTCTTTCACAATCTTCTCTCTTTTCCATTTGCCCTCTCTGTTGCTTGTGTCTCCATGTGCCTTCTATGTGCTTGCATCTTTGCTTGCTAAAAATCTATTGATATGGATCCACTTAAAAGTGTTCTACTTGGATCATCTTCGATCCTTATGCGCTCGTGCTGAAACCCCAACTAGCCTAGTTGATGGGAAATCTTTAGATGAGCATGCTCATTTTGTGTGTCATTGTTTTTCTGAAAAAGGGAAGGTCTTATCGTATCATATAAATAGTTTGCTATCCTATGCTTGGAATCTTTGTGAAATTTGTGATTTTACTTGTTGCTCTAAGAACCCTAAAAAACACCTTCCCTACCTATGTGAGTTCAATGATAATGAAATCTTATCTTCTTATGCAAAGGGTGTTTATAGTTACTATGATATCAAACAAATTAAAGAATTTGTCGTTTTTAAGGGTGCTCATGAAGTTGCTTCTTTGATCGAAAAGTATGATTTTACTCCCAACAAGTCTGAAAATTCCATCATACTTAAATATTGCAATGAAAACTTTGCTCATAATGTCTATGTCCAAGAATTTATTGAAAGAATGACCGTTGCTTTGGAAGAAAATAATGATATGCATGAATCTATAGATAATGATTCCGATGATTTGGTTGAAATATCCCTTGACGAACATGATGCTTGCTATTCTTGTGGCCATGATGCCAATATTTATGAAGACGAATTTGCTATAGTTCCTTATGTTAAACATGAGATTGTTGCAATTGCACCCATACTTGGTAGTTCCTTCGATAAAAAGCATGATTTCAATGATTTTACTATAAATTCTCTTGATGTCAATTGTGCTAATAATATGTAAAACCCTAAGCTTGGGGATGCTTGTTTTGCTATGTCTACTACTTGTTGCAATGATCATGATTGGGGTGATTCTTTTGATCTTGAAAATTTATTTAAGCCCCTTGATGAATATGAGATTGATAATAGTATTTTCAATATTATTGAAAGTGGGTTTGGAAGAGTGTCAACTTTAGATCCCACATATTTGGAGAATGTTCAATCTTATAGTATTTTTGATAAAAGTGGGTTTGGAGAGGTCATGACTTTAGTTAATGTTAATCCCACTATTTTGGAAGAGTGTCAACTTTGCATGCATGTGGATCGTGTTGAAAATATTGTATGTGATAGCTATTTTGATGAATTTTCTTATGATCCCACATGCAATTATTAGGAGAGAGGAAAATATGGTTGTAGAAATTTTCATGTTACTAAGTTACCTCCCGTTATGTTGAGATTGCTATCGCCTCTTTCTTCTTCCTTGCATATGCTAGTTTTTGCTTGCCTTGCAAATTTGTTTGCTTATAATATGCCTATGAATAGGAAATATGTTAGACTTAGATGTGTTTTTTCATGTGTTTCATGATGCTCTCTTTGCGCTTCAATTCTTGTCTTTCATGTGAGCATCATTGAAATTATCAATGCCTAGCTAGGGGCGTTAAACGATAGCGCTAGTTGGGAGGCAACCCAATTTTCTTTATATTTTTTGTTTTTTCTCCTGTCTAGGAATAAATCTTGCATCTACTCTCTGTTTAGATGTGTTTTTATCTTTTAATTAGTGTTTGTGCCAAATAGAACCTATAGGGTAAACTACGATGATAGTTGATTTGATTCTGCTGAAAAACAGAAACTTTGCGCTCACGAGAAAAAATTCAATAAATAACAGAAACGAGATTTTGTATTGATTCTTTTTGCTGCTGATCAATAAACAAATGTACAGTACGTACTATTTTGGTAGTATTTTTAGAGTCCCAGAAGTTTGTGTTAGTTACAGATTGCTACAGACTGTTCTGTTTTTGACAGATTCTGTTTTTCGTGCCTTGTTTGCTTATTTCAATGCATCTATGGCTAGTAAATTAGTTTATAAACCATAAGGAAGTTGGAATACAGTAGGTTTAACACCAAAATAAATAAATAATGAGTTCATTGCAGTACCTTATGTGGTGATTTTGTTTTCTTTCACTAACGGAGCTTATAAGATTTCCTGTTGAGTTTTGTGTTGTGAAGTTTTCAAGTTTTGGGTAAAGCTTTTATGGACTATGGAATAAAGGGTGGCAAGAGCATAAGCTTGGGGATGCCCCGGGAAGGCATCCCCTCTTTCGTCTTCGTTCATTGGTAATTTTACTTGGAGCTATATTTTATTCGCCACATGATATGTGTTTTGCTTGGAGCGTCGTGTATTATATTAGTCTTAGTTTTTTAGTTTGCCATAATCATCCTTGCTGTACACACCTTTTGGGAGAAGCCTATTTGATTAGAATTTGCTAGAATACTCTATGTGCTTCACTTATATCTTTTGAGCTTGATAGTTTTTGCTCTAGTGCTTCACTTATATCTTTTAGAGCACGGTGGTATCTTAATTTTGAAGAAATTGCTAGTCTCTCATGCTTCACTTATATTATATTGAGAGTATTTTAGAACAGCATGGTTTTTGCTATTATCATAAAGTTGGTCCTAGAATGATGAGCATCCAAGTTGGGTATAATAAAAACTATCATAGAAAGTGAATTGGATGCTATGATCAACTTGATGCTTGATAATTGTTTTGAGATATGGAGGTAGTGATATTAAAGTCATGCTAGTTGGGTGATTATGAATTTAAAGAATTCTTGTGTTGAAGTTAGCAAGTCCCGTAGCATGCACGTATGGTTAAAGTTATGTAACAAATTTGAAACATGAAGTGTACCTGACTTGTGCATCCTTATGAGTGGCGGCCGGGGACGAGCGATGGTCTTTTCCTACCAATCGATCCTCCTAGGAGCATGCGCGTAGTACTTGATTTTTGATGACTTCTAATTTTTTTGTAATAAGTATATGAGTTCTTTTGACTAATGTTTAGTCCATGGATTATACGCACTTTTACCTTTCCACCATTGCTAGCCTCTTCGGTACCGTGCATTGCCCTTTCTCACCTTGAGAGTAGGTGCAAACTTCGCCAGTGCATCCTGATACGTCTCCAACGTATCTATAATTTTTGATTGCTCCATGCTACTTTATCTACTATTTTGGACTATATTGGGCTTTATTTTCCACTTTTATATTATTATTGGGACTAACCTATTAACCGGAGGCCCAACCCAGAATTGCTGTTTTTTGCCTATTTCAGTATTTCGAAGAAACAAAATATCAAACGGAGTCCAAACGGAATAAAACCTTCGAGAACGTGATTTTCTCACCGAACGTGATCCAGGAGACTTGGACCCTACTCCAAGAAGTGCCAGAGGCGGTCACGAGGGTGGAGGGCGCCCCCTGGGCCACCTGCCTCGTGGGCCCCCTGTTGCTCCACCGACGTACTCCTTCCTCCTATTTATACCTACGTACCCCCGTCAGATCAGATACGGAGCCAAAAACCTAATTCCACCGCTGCAACCTTCTGTATCCGCGAGATCCCATCTTGGGGCCTGTTCCGGAGCTCCGCTGGAGAGGGCATCTACCATGGAGGGCTTCTACATCAACACCATGGCCTTTTCGATGAAGTGTGACTAGTTTACTTTAGACCTTCGGGTCCATAGCTAGTAGCTAGATGGCTTCTTCTCTCTTTTTGGATCTCAATACAATGTTCTCCCACTCTCTTGTGGAGATCTATTCAATGTAATCTTCTTTTTGCGGTGTGTTTGTTGAGACCGATGAATTGTGGGTTTATGATCCAGCTTATCTATGAATAATATTTGATTCTTCTCTGAATTCTTTTATGTATGATTGAGTTATCTTTGCAAGTCTCTTCGAATTATCCGTTTGGTTTGGCCAACTAGATTGGTAGTTCTTGCAATGGGAGAAGTGTTTAGCTTTGGGTTCAATCTTGCAGTGTCCTTACCCAGTGACAGAAAGGGTTGCAAGGCACGTATTGTATTGTTGCCATCGAGGATAACAAGATGGGGTTTTTATCATATTGCATGAATTTATCCCTCTACATCATGTCATCTTGCTTAAGGTGTTACTCTGTTTTTAACTTAATACTCTAGATGCATGCTGGATAGCGGTCGATGAGTGGAGTAATAGTAGTAGATGCAGAATTGTTTCGATCTACTTGTCTTGGACGTGATGCCTATATACATGATCATACCTAGATAATCTCATAATTGTTTGCTTTTCTATCAATTGCTCAACAGTAATTTGTTCACCCACCGTAGAATACTTATGCTCTTGAGAGAAGCCACTAGTGAAACCTATGGCCCCGGGGTCTATTCTCATCATATCAATCTCCATTACTTTATTACTTGCTTTGTTTTTACTTTGCCTTTTACCTTTTACTTTGCATCTCTATATCAAAAATACCAAAAATATTATTTATCATCTCTATCAGATCTCACCCTCGTAAGTGACCGTGAAGGGATTGACAACCCCTAATCGCGTTGGTTGCGAGTAGCTATCGTTTTGTGTAGGTACGAGGGACTCGTGCGTGATCTCCTACTGGATTGATACCTTGGTTCTCAAAAACTGAGGGAAATACTTATGCTACTTTACTGCATCATCCTCTCCTCTTTGGGGAAATCCAACGCAGTGCTCAAGAGGTAGCAAGAAGAATTTCTAGCGCCGTTGCCGGGGAGTTTGCGCAAAAGTCAACCATACCAAGTACCCATCACAATCCCTATCTCTCACATTACATTATTTGCCTCTCGTTTTCCTCTCCCCCACTTCACCCTTGCCATTTTATTCGCCCTCTCTTTCCCAATCTCCTCCTCTTTTTCGCTTGTCTCTTGTTTGCTTGTGTCTCCATGTGCCTTATTTTTGCTTGCATCTTCACTTGCTAAAAGTTTTTGGATCCTCATCCACTTGCTAATATCTTTAAGAGATCCAATTATGTTGAACCTATTGCTAGTGAGTTGAGTGCACTAGATTATCTTTATGAGGTTTTGGTTGAAATTCGTGAATCTGAAAATTGTAATGAAGTACTTTATGAAGCAATTCACGATAGATATTTGAATAAAAAGCATGATTGCAATGATTTCATTATAAATTCTATTGATGTCAATTGTGCCAATAATATGCAAAACCCTAAGCTTGGGGATGCTAATTTTGCTATGTCCACCACTTGTTGCAATGATCATGATTGGGATGATTCTTCTTATAATCTTGAAAATTTATTTAATCCCCATGATGAATATGAGATTGATAATATTGTTTGCAATAATATTGAAAGTGGGTTTGGAAGAGTGTCAACTATAGATCCCACATATTTGGAGAATATTCAATCTTATGAAATTTTTGATAAAAGTGGGTTTGGAGAGGTCATGACTTTAGTTAATGTTAATCCCACTATTTCGGAAGAGTGTCAACTTTGCATGCATGTGGATCATGGTGAAAATATTTTATGTGATACTATTTTGTTGAATTTTCTTATGATCCCACATGTAATTATTATGAGAGAGGAAAATATGGTCGTAGAAATTTTTATCTTATTAATTTACCTCTCGTCATGTTAAGATTGCTATCGTCTCTTTCTTCTTCCTTGCTTATGCTAGTTTTTGCTTGCCTTGCAAATTTGTTTGCTTATAATATGCCTATGCATAGGAAGTATGTTAGACTTAGATGTGTTTGTCACGTGTTTCATGATGCTCTCTTTGTGCTTCAATTCTTGTCTTTCATGTGAGCATCATTAAAATTATCAATGCCTAGCTAGGGGCGTTAAACGATAGCGCTTGTTGGGAGGCAACCCAATTTTATTTTTTTGTTTTTTGTTTTTGCTTATGTTTAGGAATAAATAATCCATCTACTTTATGTTTAGATGTGTTTTTATGTTCTAATTAGTGTTTGTGCCAAGTAGAACCTATAGGATAAGCTATAATGATAGTTGATTTGATTCTGCTGAAAAACAGAAACTTTGCGCTCACGAGAAAATATTTAATAAATCACGGAAACTTGATTTTGCATTGATTCTTTTTGTTGATGATCAATAAATAAATTTTCCAGTACGTCCTATTTTGGTACAATTTTGAGAGTTCCATAAGTTTGCGTTAGTTATAGATTGCTACAGACTATTCTGTTTTTGACAGATTCTGTTTTTTGTGTGTTGTTTGCTTATTTCAATGCATCTATGGCTAATAAATTAGTTTGTAAACCATAATGAAGTTGGAATAAAGTAGGTTTAACAGCAATATAAATAAAGAATGAGTTCATTACAGTACCTTAAAGCAGTCTTTTGTTTTCTTTCACTAGCGGAGCTCACGAGATTTCTATTGAGTTTTGTGTTGTGAAGTTTTCAAGTTTTGGGTGAATTCTTTTGATGGTTTATGGAACAAAGAGTGGCAAGATCCTAAGCTTGGGGATGCCCATGGCACCCCCAAGATAATACAAGGACACCAAAAAGTCAAAGCTTGGGGATGCCCCGGAAGGCATCCCCTCTTTCGTCTACTTCCATCGGTAATTTACTTGGAGCTATATTTTTATTCACCACATGTCATGTGTTTTGCTTGGAGCGTCTTGTATTATTTGCGTCTTTGCTTGTTAGTTTACCACAATCATCCTTGCTGTACACACCTTTTGAGAGAGCCATACATGATTTAGAATTTGCTAGAATACTCTATGTGCTTCACTTATATCTTTTGAGCTTGATAGTTTTGCTCATAGTGCTTCACTTATATCTTTTGAGCATAATAATTTTTGCTCTAGTGCTTCACTTAGATCTTTTAGAGCACGGTGGTGGATATGTTTTAAAGAAACTATTGATCTCTCATGCTTCACTTAGATAATTTTGAGAGTTGTTAATAGCATGGTAATTTGTTTAATGTTAATATACTTGGTATTCAAGATATGTGAAACTTTCTTTTGAGTGCGTTGAATACTAAGATAAGTTTGATGCTTGATAATTGTTTTGAGATATGGAGGTGATAATATCAAAGCAATGCTAGTTGGGGTGATTATGAATTTAAAGAATGCTTGTGTTGAAGTTTGTGATTCCCGTAGCATGCACTTATGGTGAACCGCTTTGTGATGAAGTCGGAGCACAATTTTATTTATTGATTGTCTTCCTTGTGAGTGGCAATCAGGGACGAGCGATGGTCTTTTCCTACCAATTTATCCCCCTAGGAGTATGCATTTAGTGCTTTGGTTTTTGATGACTTCTAAATTTTTGCAACAAGTGCATGAGTTCTTTTGATTAATGTTGAGTCCATGGATTATACGCACTCTCACCCTTCCACCATTGCTAGCCTCTCTAATACCGTGCACTTTTCGCCGGTATCATACACCTACCATATACCTTCCTCAAAACAGCCACCATACCTACCTATCATGGAATTTCCATAGCCATTCTGAGATATATTGCCATGCAACTTTCCACCGCTCCGTTCATATGACACACATTACTTTTGTCATATTGCTTTTTGCATGAACATGTAGTTGACATTGTATTTGTGGCAAAGCGACCGTTCATAATTCTTTCATACATGTCACTCTTGATTCATTGCACATCCCGGTACACCGCCGAAGGCATTCATATAGAGTCATATTTTGTTCTAAGTATCAGGTTGTAATTGTTGAGTTGTAAGAAAAATAAAAGTGTGATGATCATCATTATTAGAGCATTGTCCCAGTGAGGAAAGGATGATGGAGACTATGATTCCCCCATAAGTCGGGATGAGACTCCGGACTTTATGAAAAATAAAAGAGGCCAAAGAAGCCCAAATAAAAAAATAAAAGAGGCCAAAGAAGCCCAAATAAAAAAATATGAGAGAAAAAGAGAGAAGGGACAATGCTACTATCCTTTTTCCACACTTGTGCTTCAATGTAGCACCATGATCTTCATGATAGAGAGTCTCATATGTTGTCACTTTCATATACTAGTGGGAATTCTTCATTATAGAACTTGGCTTGTATATTCCAATGATGGGCTTCCTCAAAAGTGCCCTAGGTCTTCGTGAGCAAGCAAGTTGGATACACACCCACTTAGTTTCTTTTGCTGAGCTTTCATATACTTATAGCTCTAGTGCATCCGTTGCATGGCAATCCCTACTCACTCACATTGATATCTATTGATGGGCATCCCCATAGCCCGTTGCTACGCCTAGTTGATGTGAGACTATCTTCTCCTTTTTGTCTTCTCCACAACCACCATTCTATTCCACCTATAGTGTTATGTCCATGGCTCACGCTCATGTATTGCGTGAAAATTGAAAAGGTTTGAAATTTCTAAAGTATGAAACTATTGCTTGGCTCATCATCGGGGTTATGCATGATTAAATACTTTGTGTGATGAAGATACAGCTTAGCCAGACTATATGATTTTGTAGGGATAACTTTCTTTAACCATGCTATTTTGAGAAGACATGATTGCTTTAATTTGTATGCTTGAAGTATTATTACCTTTATGTTAATATGAACTTTTGTCTTGAATCTTTCGGATCTGAATATTCATGCCACAATTAAGAAGATTCACATTGAAATTATGCCAAAGTATCACTCCGCATCAAAAATTCTTTTTTATCATTTACCTACTCGAGGACGAGCAGGAATTAAGCTTGGGGATGCTTGATACGTCTCCACCGTATCTATAATTTTTGATTGCTCCATGCTACTTTATCTACTATTTTGGACTATATTGGGCTTTATTTTCCACTTTTATATTATTATTGGGACTAACCTATTAACCGGAGGCCCAGCCCAGAATTGCTGTTTTTTGCCTATTTCAGTATTTGGAAGAAACAGAATATCAAACGGAGTCCAAACGGAATAAAACCTCCGGCAACGTGATTTTCTCACTAAACATGATCCAGGAGACTTGGACCCTACTCCAAGAAGTGCCAGAGGCGGTCACGAGTGTGGAAGGCGCTCCCCTGGGCGCGCCCCCTGCCTCGTGGGCCCCCTGTTGCTCCACTGACGTACTCCTTCTTCCTATTTATACCTACGTACCCCCGTCAGATCAGATACGGAGACAAAAACCTAATTCCACCGTCGCAAACTTCTATATCCGCGAGATCCCATCTTGGGGCCTATTCCGGAGCTCCGCCGGAGAGGGCATCTACCATGCAGGGCTTCTACATCAACACCATAGCCTCTCCGATGAACTGTGAGTAGTTTACTTCACACCTTCGGGTCCATAGCTAGTAGCTAGATGGCTTCTTCTCTCTTTTTGGATCTCAATACAATGTTCTCCCCCTCTCTTGTGGAGATCTATTCGATGTAATCTTCTTTTTGCGGTGTGTTTGTTGAGACCGATGAAGTGTGGGTTTATGATCCAACTTATCTATGAATAATATTTGATTCTTCTCTGAATTCTTTTATGTATGATTGAGTTATCTTTGCAAGTCTCTTCAAATTATCTGTTTGGTTTGGCCAACTAGATTGGTAGTTCTTGCAATGGGAGAAGTGTTTAGCTTTGGGTTCAATCTTGCGGTGTCCTTACCCAGTGACAGAAAGTGTTGCAAGGCACGTATTGTATTGTTTCCATCGAGGATAACAAGATGGGGTTTTCATCATATTGCATGAATTTATCCCTCTACATCATGTCATCTTGCTTAAGGTGTTACTCTGTTTTTAACTTAATACTCTAGATGCATGCTGGATAGCGGTCGATGAGTGGAGTAATAGTAGTAGATGCAAAATTGTTTCGATCTACTTGTCTTGGACGTGATGCCTATATACATGATCATACCTAGATAATCTCATAATTATTCGCTTTTCTATCAATTGCTCAACAGTAATTTGTTCACCCACCGTAGAATACTTATGCTCTTGAGAGAAGCCACTAGTGAAACCTATGGCCCCCGGGTCTATTCTCATCATATCAATCTCCATTACTTTATTACTTGCTTTGTTTTTACTTTCCCTTTTGCCTTTTACTTTGCATCTCTATATCAAAAATACCAAAAATATTATTTATCATCTCTATCAGATCTCACCCTCGTAAGTGACCGTGAAGGGATTGACAACCCCTAATCGCGTTGGTTGCGAGTAGCTATCATTTTGTGCAGGTATGAGGGACTCGTGCGTGATCTCCTACTGGACTGATACCTTGGTTCTCAAAAACTGAGGGAAATACTTACGCTACTTTACTGCATCATCCTCTCCTCTTCGGGGAAATCCAACGCAGTGCTCAAGAGGTAGCACATCCAAACCCCGTGATACGATACGCTCTATCACACATAAACCTCCTTATATCTTCCTCAAAACAGCCACCATACCTACCTATTATGGCACTTCCGAGATATATTGCCATGCAACTTTCCACCATTCTGTTTATCATCATCATGACATACATTACTTTTGTCATGCTTCCATTGCATGATAATGTAGTTGACATCATATTTGTCGCAAAGCCACCATGCATTATTTTTCATACATGTCACTCTTGATTCATTGCACCATCCCGGTACACAGCCGGATGCATTCATATAGAGTCATATCTTGTTCCAGTTTCGAGTTGTAATTCATATGTTGTAATCAATAGAAGTGTGATGATCATCATTTTTAGAGCATTGCCCAAAGAAAAAAAAGAAGAAAGGCCAAAAGAAAAAAACAGAAAGGCCCAAGAAAAAGAAAAAAAGAAAAAGGAAAAGAAAAAGGAAAAGAAAAAGAAAAAGAAAAAGAAAAATAAAAATAAAAAAATAAATAATAAATAAATAGGGCAATGCTACTATCTCTTTTTCCACACTTGTGCTTCAAAGTAGCACCTTGTTCTTCATGTAGTGAGTCTCATATATTGTGCTTCAAAGTAGCACCATGTTTTTCATATAGTCAGTCTCATAAGTTGTCTTTTTCATACTAGTGGGAATTTTTCATTATAGAACTTGGCTTGTATATTCCTACGATGGGCTTCCTCAAATGCCCTAGGTCTTCGTGAGCAAGCAAGTTGGATGCACACCCACTAGTTTTCTTTTGTTGAGCATCTATTTATAGCTCTAGTGCATACGTTGCATGGCAATCCCTACTCCTCATGTTGACATCAATTGATGGGCATCTCCATAGCCCGTTGATTATCCTCGTCAATGTGAGACTTTCTCCTTTTTTGTCTTCTCCACACAATCCCCATCATCATATTCTATTCCACCCACAGTGCTATATCCATGGCTCACGCTCATGTATTGCGTGAAGGTTGAAAAAGTTTGAGATTATTTAAGTATGAAGCAATTGCTTGGCTTGTCATCGGGGGTATAGAAGTTGGGAACATCTTTGTGTGACGAAAATGAAGCATAGCCTAACTATATGATTTTGTAGGGATGAACTTTCTTTTGCCATGTTATTTTGAGAAGACATGATTACTTTGATTAGTATGCTGGAAGTGTTACTATTTCTTTTATCAATATGAACTTTTATTTTGTATTCATCTGGATCTGAACATTCATGCCACATTAAAGAAAATTACATTAGCAATTATTCTAGGTAGCATTCCACATCAAAAATTCTCTTTATCATTTACCTACTCGAGGACGAGCAGGAATTAAGCTTGGGGATGCTTGATACGTCTCCGACGTATCTATAATTTTTGATTGTTCCATGCAATTATATTACCCCTTTTGGATGTTTATGGGCTTTATTTTACACATTTATATCATTTTTGGGACTAACCTACTAACCGGAGGCCCAGCCCATATTGCTGTTTTTTTGCCTATTTTAGTATTTCGAAGAAAAGGAATATCAAACGGAGTCCAAATGGAATGAAAACTTCGGGAGCGTGATTTTTGGAACGAACCTGATCCGGAGAGCTTGGAGTGCAAGCCAAGAAGCTGCCAAGGAAGCCACAAGATAGGAGCCCCCCCTATAGGGCACGCCCCCTGTCTCGTGGGCCCCTCGAGCGGCCACCGACGTACTTCTTCCTCCTATATATACCTACGTACCCCGAAAACATCCAGGAGCACCATGAAACACAATTTCCACCGTTGTAACCTTCTGTATCCGCGAGATCTCATCTTGGAGCCTTCCCCGGCACTCTGCCGGAGGGGGAATCGACCATGGAGGGCTTCTACATCAACATCCTTGCCCCTCCTATGAGTTGTGAGTAGTTTACCACAGACCTACGGGTCCATAGTTATTAGCTAGATGGCTTCTTCTCTCTTTTTGGATCTCATACAATGTTCTCCCCTCTCTTGTGGAGATCTATTCGATGTAATCTCTTTTTGCGGTGTGTTTGTCGAGATCTGATGAATTGTGGGTTTATGATCAGATTTATCTATGGATAATAGTTGAATCTTCTCTGAATTCTTTTATGTATGATTGAGTTATCTTTGCAAGTCTCTTTGAATTATCAGTTTGGCTTGTCCTACTAGATTGATCTTCCTTGCCATGGGATAAGTGCTTAGCTTTGGGTTCAATCTTGCGATGTTCTTACCAAGTGACAGAAAGGGTTGCAAGACACGTATTGTATTGTTGCCATCGAGGATAACAAGATGGGGTTTATATCATATTGCATGAGTTTATCCCTCTACATCATGTCATCTTGCTTAATGTGTTACTCTATTCTTATGAACTTAATACTCTAGATGCACGTAGGAGTCGGTCGATGTGTGGAGTAATAGTAGTAGATGCAGGCATGAGTCGGTCTACTTGTTATGGACGTGATGCCTATATACATGATCATGCCTAGATAATCTCATAACTATGCGCTTTTCTATCAATTGCTCGACAGTAATTTGTTCACCCACTGTAATACTTATGCTACCTCGAGAAAAGCCTCTAGTGAAACCTATGGCCCCCGGGTCTATCTCTTATCATATTTGCTTTAAATTACTTTTATTTGCATCTTTACTTTTTGCATCTATATTATAAAATACCAAAAATATATTTATCTTATCTTACTATCTCTATCAGATCTCACTTTCGCAAGTGGCCATGAAGGGATAGACAACCCCTTTATTGTGTTGGTTGCGAGTTCTCAGTTTGTTTGTGTAGGTGCGTGGGACTTTTGAGGAGCCTCCTACTGGATTGATACCTTGGTTCTCAAAACTGAGGGAAATACTTACGCTACACTTGCTGCATCACCCTCTCCACTTCAGGGAAAACCAACGCTAGCTCAAGACATAGTAGTAGGTCACCTCAGGAAGCCAGAATTCATATTTAGAATACTTTGCATAGAGTTGATGTTTTTGAAGCTTTTCTAGAACAAGTCGAAGGTGTTCAACATGTTCCTCTTTGTTCTTGGAGTATACAAGGATATCATCCAGATAAACCATGACAAACTTGTCGAGGTATTCCATGAATATATAGTTCATCAGACGAGAGAATGTCGCTGGTGCATTGGTCAAGCCAAAAGACATGACGGTGTACTCGTATGAACCATAGCAAGACACGAAAGCAGTCTTGGGAATATCCTCTTCACGAACCCGAATCTGGTGGTAACCCAACCTCAAATCAAGTTTAGAGAATATTGAGGAACCAGCAAGTTGATCATACAAGTCGTTGATCCTAGGAAGCGGATACTTGTTCTGAATTGTTGCCTAGTTGATAGGTCGGTAATCTTGGACCAAACGATTAGTTCCATCCTTCTTCTTGACAAAGAGAGAAGGTGCTCCCCAAGCAGAGGAACTAGGACGAATGAATCCCTTGTGAAGAGATTTCTCGATTTCTTCCTTAAGTTCAAGGAGTTCATCTGGCGGCATCTTGTAGGGTCGCTTGGCAATAGGAGTTGTGCCCGGTTTCAAGTCTATGACGAATTCGACAACTCTAGTGGGGGCTATTCCTGGAAGTTCTTCTGGGAAGACGTCTTTGAATTCACAAACAACTGGAATGTTCTCTATTCCCTCAAGAGGTGAGGCATTCAATGCATTCAGAACATATATCTGATTCTCGGCATCCTGAGCTGCTCGGACCGAGTATTGGACTGTCTGGCCAGAAGGGTGAGTGAGCTGGACTGTCTTGGCGGCACAGTTAATCTTAGCATTATGGGTTGTCAACCAATCCATACCAAGAATGATGTCATGTTGGAAGGTCCGAGTACAATGAGAGAAGCCGGAAAAAGTAGACCTCCAATCTCGATTTGGTTGCGAGGGCATAACATTGTGGTTTGCCACTTGGACCCCGGAGATTGAATCGCTAAAGGAGTGGGCAAATTTTCCATATCCAACCCATGCAACTTAGCAAATTTTTGGGACAAAAAAGCATGTGATGCTCCTGAATCAAAGAGAACAGAAGCTGGCACTGAATTAACGTGAAGGGTACCCATCACGATTTTTGGGGACTCACAAGCTTCTTCAATCTTGACATGGGTGACTTGACCACAACTTATTACATGTGTCCTAGCATTACAACTACTGATATGATGGTTTCGACGGCCCTTCATACGACTCACAGCAGAATGTGGTGCCTTTTTAGGCCGATTCGGACGACAGTTGATAGCAAGGTGTCCTGGCTGTCCACACTTGTGGCATAAGCCATCATTATGGCGAGGAGCCACAGCATTGGACTGTCCATCCTGAATCGTTAGTTGTCTCGGCGGTGGAGGCAAATGAGGTGCAACATAAGACGGCCTTGGTGTTGGAGCAGGTCGGTGATGAACATTGTGTGGGATCCAGACTCGACGTTTCTGAGCAGGCTGACTCGAGGATGGGCCAACATCTCTGGTACGCTTGAGTGACTCCTGGTACTTAGTAAGACCATTTTTAGTTCGGAAACCTTGGCTGACAAGTGTCGCTAAGTCTGCACAATCATGAGCAACAAGCGCGAGCTTTATACCGGGATGCAGTCCTTCACGAAATTTCTCCTGCTTGCGAGCATCAGTGCAAACGTCATCCGCAACATAGCGAGATAATTCAAGGAATTTCCTCTGATATTCATCTGCAGTCATTGAGCCTTGTGAGAGTTTGCGGAACTCCTTCTTCTTCTGGTCCATCAGGCCTTGAGGAATGTGTCGTGCACGGAAGGCTAACTAAAATTCATGTCAAGTGGTTACAGTCTCTGTAGGCAGCATACCCTTGTGGCTTTCCCACCACTGAGCAGCTGGACCCTTCAAGTGGAATGTCGCAAAGGTGACGTAACTGGCAGGGGAAACATTAGCTGACTCCATCTCAAACTGGATGTCACGAAGCCAATCATCAGCATCCATAGGATTTGTGGAGTTGCGGAAAATGGAAGGGTTGAGGCGCATGAATTCTTGCAGTGTTATTGGGGCAGGCTGTTGATGAGCATTCTGGTTCGGAAGCTGAGACATTACTCCAGTCATAAACTGACGATTCAGCTCAAACTGCTGCATCATTGCGGCAATATAGGGTTGAGGTGGAGGATCGTCAGCCATCCTGCTAAAAACATCAGGAAGCAGTTTAACAAGGGGGTGGAGCAGGTGTAAGGGGTCATTCATGATGTAATTGAACAATGAGCAAAGGCGCAGTATGTATAAAACAGTAGTCATTAAAGACATATAGAGCCAAATACACGTTGTTAGTAGGAGTTCGGACAAGAGGATCATCCTAGACATACTAGGCGGCACACATGCACGCGATGGAAGGATACAACAACGAGACATAGAAAAGGCTACATCATCGTCGAGAAAACCACTAGAGCAAGGAATCTGCAGGGGACGATGCAGGGTGCCCTCGATAGAAGGATTTCTGTGGCCCATGGACAAAGTGAAGCAGATCCTGGCTCCCAATTCAAGAAAGGCATGATACAAATCTCTGGGTGGATGTGATCAGGAGAACCTAGGGTAGAGTTAGCAAAACCATTTAACCCGAATAGAAGAGAGATTAGAGTCCCAGAGTAAAGGTCGAGGAGTAAAAGATCCCAATACCACCCAATGGCGACGTGGGCCCGTAACCCACACAGCCATGTTAGTAAAACCTTTTTTTAAACTAGACTCAACTTCGGCCAAGGATTTGGAAAGGGGGATCCTACAGGCAGTCGGCTCTGATACCAACTTGTGACGCCCCCGATTCAATCGTACACTAATCATACACGCAACTGTGTACGATCAAGATCAGGGACTCACGGGAAGATATCACAACACAACTCTAGACACAAATAAAATAATATAAGCTTTATATTACAAGCCAGGGGCCTCGAGGACTCGAATACATAGCTCGATACACAAGAGAGTCAGCGGAAGCAACAATAGCTGAGTACAGACATAAGTTAAACAAGGGTACCTTAAGAAGGCTAGCACAAAAGCAACACGATCGAAGAGGCAAGGCCTCCTGCCTGGGACCTCCTAACTACTCCTGGTCGTGGACGGCCTCCATGTAGTAGTATCCGTCGGCGGTGGCATCTGGCTCCAAGGATCCACCATCTGGTTGCATTAGCCAGAAAGAAGAGAGAAGGGGGGAAAGGGGTAGCAAAGCAACCGTGAGTACTCATCCAAAGTACTCGCAAGCATCAGACCTATACTAAGTATGCATTGGTATCAAATGGAAGGTTTGTATCTGTGGACTGAACTGCAGAATGCCAGAATATAAGGGGAAGGCCTAGCCTATCAAAGACTAGCATCTTCAAGCAGCTCCAAGCATCTTGCAGCATGTAGAAGAGTAAAGAATAACAGTTTATATATAACAAGCATGTTGTAACATTAATGCCCAGAGATCCTTCCTCGACTCCCTGCGAGAAAGCAATCCCGGAGCCACATATTCAAGTATCCATTCGTAGTTGTATAAGATCAGGATATAAGTCTGAACGTCGTTACCGTGGACATGGCTATTAATAGATAATCTTCCCTGCAGGAGTGCACCACATTTTCCAACACGCTCGATCACTCTGGCCGGACACACCTTTCTGGGGTCAATGCCCGGACTCGAAGGATCAACACATCGCAGCCCTACCTAGGCTCAGTAGAGAGGTCCCCGCCGGTCTACCTCCTAAGCACTCTGGGGTCTAGGACCATCGCCAGTTGCACTCCGGGTCGTTGCGTGCAGGGCGGGTCCAGGCTCCACCTCTACATGGATGGTGTCTGCCCAGCCGTGCCGCACTGCTGAACTGGACATCTAACAAAGCTTCGGCTGATACCGTGATGTCGAGGCCCATAACTATTCTCGTGTGGTGGTTGGTGCGTAAAGGCCAAAGGCCAACTCAGAACAAATACCCAAACCATAGTGTATTATTAGCTTGCGAGACGAGCAGAGACTCACGATCGAAAGTGACCCCGTTGCCCCATCTCATGGACTTACGACAAGGGCCTGGAATGCCCGTCCGTGCCACGTAACCATCTTGCAGGTGCTCTCCGGGCCCGCCCGACTTTCACCAAGGTCTCAAGTAAAGTCAAGGCAACTGTGTGTCCAGACATCAAGGGGAAAACCCGAGGAATTACCCCCGTAGGATTCCACTCGATGTAATCATCAAGGTGAACGTAAGAGGGACCACCCTAGAGGTTCACACTTGAGGTGTTGAACAACAGAGCCGTATCGGGAATGGTGCAAGAGGAAATCACCCTCGATGACCATGACCGAATAGGTACACTACAGAATTATCATCGGGAGTGAGTTATGAGGGATCACCCTCGGCACTCGATAGTAGCTCTGCAGAGTCGAGCAACAAAAGGGGGCGCGATGTGATGTGAGGTGTCGGGCTCTGGTCGTCGATCACGCTGATCGAGTCGTCGATGATGAAGTAGGGGCAATAAGGACAAGGTGGGGGTCACTGATGGATCACTAACCAACCTATACTAAGCAGTTTAGGATAAGCAGGTAAGGTACAATGAGCAGGTTACAAAAGCAGGCTATGCATCAGAATAGGAGAAATTAATTACAGTAGCAAAATCTAATGCAAGCATGAGAGAATAGAATGGGCGATATCGGGATGATCAAAGGGGGGGCTTGTCTGGTTGCTCAGACAAGAAGTAGGGTCGTGGTCGACGTAGTCGAGCACAGGGGCATCAACAGCGGTCTCGAGGTCTACAGGAGAAGAAGAGGGGGAAGAAACACTAAATACATAACAAGCAAGAGCATAACAGGACAACAGACAGAGCTAGACGTGTTCTAGCGTGGTGCTACACGCTACCGGCGAAGGGGAAAAACATTCGGGCGTGGAAAGGTTGCATGTTTGCTATGCTAGGGGCGTGTGGCACGCGAACAAATCGTGTATTCGGATTCGTCTCGATGTTCTGAGCAACTTTCATGTATAAACTTTTTCATCCGAGCTACGGATTAGTTTCTATTAATTTCCAAAGTTTTAAATCATTTTTGGAATTAACAGAATTAATTTAAATAGATAAAAGACATTACTGTGCCAGCATGACATCAGCATGATGTCATCATTTAACACTTTGTTTGACTGGTCAAACTAGCACGTGGGTCCCGGGTGTCATTGACTAACACTAATTAACAGTTTAATTAGCTAATAAGTTAATTAGGTTAATTAACATGATTAATTAAGTTAATTAATTACTTTTAATTATTATTATTTTAAATTTTTACATATTTCTTTTTGTTCTTTTTTAACAAGGACGGGCCCCACTGGTAAGTGCCCCAGGAGGCCACGCGGGTTAACGGGCGTACGGGCATTGCGGGCGTGGGCGCCCGTGCACGCCCGAGGCCACTAGAGGGCGGCGACGCCGGCCGTGGCGCGGCCAGCGCGTGGGCCGGGCGACAGCAGCGCGTGGGCGTAGGCGGGTGACAGCCGAGAACGAGGCCACGGTGCACGGCGCGAGCGGGCGTGGGCTCGCGCACGCGCATGGCGTGGAGGCGCGGCAAGGCTGGG
>NC_041391.1:665806274-665815271 GCF_002162155.2 Triticum dicoccoides | reverse complement strand
GTGGGGGCGTCCGATGGGGAGGAGGACGAAGACGAGGCGACACTGACGAGGTGGTGGTGAGCAGCGACGGCACGGCGTCAGGGCTCGGGGCGCCGCGGGGTAGAGCAGCCGATTCAGTCCGCGTCGAGGGGGAGGCACCGCGCGGGAGGAGACGGCGTGTGGCGGCGTCGGGAGGCTCCGGCTAGGAGGCCCTGAGCGACGGTGGCGTCGGGGACGCGGCGAGGGGGAAGGGGGAACGGCCCGATCCAAATTGGATCGGGAAAGGGAGAGAGAGAGAGTCGTTGGGGGAGTGGGGGTGGTTAGCGCTAGGGTTTGGGTCGGGGTGGCCTTGTAGACCAGATTGGTGCGGTGGTGGGCCGGCTGGTGGCCAGCTGGGCCGAGAGGCCCATGGGAGGGGGAGGGGTTTGGCCTTTTTCTTAATTTTGTTTTGTTTTTCTTTTAAAAACATTTCTGTTTTTTTATTTTAAGGCACTTAAACAATTTGCAAAAAGATGACCTCTCCACTAATATTACCAAATGATTATTTGCAACAACTTGAACATTTTTTGTTTGCATGTTTGATAAATATGAATCCTGACTTTAAATTGGATTTGAAATTTGAAAGATGTTTGAAAGCCAATGAGGATTAGCAACAGTAAGAGCGATGACCTGGCATCATTAGTAGGGGATTACTGTAGCATAATTATCCGGGCGTTACAGGTATGAACCATAGAGAAGTTGGAATACATTAGGTTTAACACCAATATAAATAAAGAATGAGTTCATTACAGTACCTTATGTGACGACCGGATAATTAAGTTACAGTAATCCCACGCTAATGATGCCACGTCACCACGGTCACTGTTGTTAACCTCGCGATGATTCGAAACCGTTTCAAAATTCAAATTCAAATTAATGTCAACAATAAAAGTTTTCGAAAGTTAAAACAAAAATGTTCGGGAGGTGCCATAATTTGCATATGTAAATATGGTGCAATAAACACATTTTTATAAAATGCCTAGATATTTTATAGTGGATGTAAACAAGAAAATAATTAAATAAAAATAAAAGCAGAACCTAACTAAACAAAAAAACAAAAGCTTGCCCCCCCCATAGGCCTCGGCCCAACTGGCCATCGGGCCAACCAGGCCGGCCCACCCGCGCCTACTAACCCCCACCCCGGTCAAACCCTATCCCACCGACACCCCCACTCCCCCACTCGCTCGCCTCTCCCTCTCCCCCCTCTCCTCTCGATCCCATCTGGATCGGGGAGGGGCCCGACCCCGACGCCGCCCACGCCCGTCCCGCCGTCGTCACGTCGACGCCACCCAGAGTGCCCCCGCCTCGGCCACCTTGTCGTCGACCCCGTCGCCGCTTCGCCGTCCTCATCTCCTCCTCGCCGGGCCGCTTCGACACCGATTCCGTCGCCCGCCACCTCGCGCTCCCATCTCCCTCTCCCTCGACGGATCTGCTCGCGCCCGAGGATGCCATCCCCATCACCAGAGCATGCCGCCATCAAGCCCTCCCCGAGCATGCTGTTGCACGCCTACAGGGCCCGGTGAGTGCACCCTCGATCCCCGTTTCGCCCCCCGTCTATTTGTCGTTCGCCACACCACGCCCGTTGCTACGCGTCCGCGCCCACCTGCCCGTGCCACTTTCGTCGTGCCTGCCGCTCCACGCCACCTTCCTGCGCCCAAGGTCGTCGTGGCCGTGTTTTGCCCTTGCCCATGCTTGTCCCTTGCTCACCGCCTCGCCATTCGCCGCCCGTGCTGGCCCCAACCGATGTCCCGTTCTGCACTGCTGCTGAAGCCGAAGGCAACCGTTGCTCGTCCTGCCCAGCCACCGCTCCCCGCGCCCATCTCCACAGCTGGCTGCTGCCCGCGCCCCGGCGCAACCCCGCCGTGGCCTTGCCACTGCCGCCTCTGGCGGCTGGCCTCGCTGCGCCTGTGGCCGGCGCCCCCCCTGTCGATCTGGGCATATGCCCAATCGGGCTGGGCATCAGCGCCCGTTAACGCCCGACCCACTATGGCCCCTCGGGTCTGTGATTAACGGGGCCCAGCCCCAGAACGTTTTTTTAAAGGAAATAAAATAAAAATGAATTAATAAGATTAATAATTAATTAATTAATTAAATTAATTAACTTAATGAATCCTATTTAGTTAACCTAATTAACTATTGTTAATTAATTAAACGATAATTAGATTAGATAAATCCTAATTAGTATAAACAGAGTATGACATGCGGGGCCCTCACGTCAGTTTGACCAGTCAACACCTCTATTGACTGTTGATGTCATGCTGACATCATGCTGATGCAGTAATGCTAATTTCGAATTAATTTAGTAATAATAATTTAGAAAATGATTTAAAAATTTTAAAAATAATATAAAATAATCTGCAACTCGGATGAAAATACTTTGTACATGAAAGTTGCTCAGAACGACGCGACGAATCTGGATACGCAGCCCGTTCATCCGCCACACATCCCTAGCATAGGAAACATGCAACTTTCCCCCTCCGGTTCATCTGTCTGAAAACCTGAAACACTGGGAATACTTTCCCGGATGTTTTCCCCCTTCGTCGGTATCACCTCGCACTGCGTTAGGGCACACCTAGCACCATGTATTGACATGTTATGCTTTTTGATGCTTTGATTTCTCTGTTATTTATTGTGTTCCCATCCGTTACTTCTTTCTGGTAGACCCCGAGCCGCTGCCGGTACCCCTATGATCGACTACATCAATGATGAACCCTGCTTGCCAGAGCAACCAAGCAAGCCCCCCCTTCGATCACCAGATATCGCCTATTCTACCCTCTACTACTTGCATTAGAGTAGTGTAGCATGTTACTGTTTCGATTAATCCTATTCTGATGCATAGTCTGTAATTGATGCTACATTCATTGATACCTTACCCGCATTCCTAAATGCCTAGTATAGGATGCTAGTTTATCATCATTGGCCCTACATTCTTGTCAGTCTGCCTTGCTATACTATCGGGCAGTGATCACTCGAGAGGTGATCACGGGTATATACTATACATATATACATAGTATAAAGATGGTGACTAAAGTCGGGTCAGCTTGTTGAGTACCCGCAAGTGATTCCGATGTGGGGGCTGGAAGGACAGGTGGCTCCATCCCGGTAGAGGTGGGCCTGGGTTCCCGAAGGCCCCTGACTGGTACTTTGTGGCAGAGCGACAGGGCAGGTTGAGACCACCTAGGCGAGAGGTGGGCCTGGCCCTGGTTGGCGTTCGCGGTTACTTCATAATAACACGATGAACGAGATCTTGGTATTTGATCTGAGTCTGGCCACTGGCCTATACGCACTAACCAACTACACGGGAAAGATATGGGCACTCAACATCGTGGTATCAGCCGAAGCCTTCCTGACGTCAGCGACTGAGCGGCGCGCGCCGGGTTGGATTGCGTTAACGCAACTTCCTTTGTAATGGAGGTTGCTAGGTCTGCTTCCGGCCGCGTACGCAACGTGCAGGTGTGCAATGGGCGATGGGCCCAGACCCCTGCGCGCATAGGATTTAGACCGGCGTGCTGACCTCTCTGTTGTGCCTAGGTGGGGCTGTGACGTGTTGATCTTCCGAGGCCGGGCATGACCCAGGAAAGTGTTTCCGGCCAAATGGGCTCGAGCGTGTTGGGTTATGTGGTGCACCCCTGCAGGGAAGTCTATCTATTCGAATAGCCGTGTCCCTCGGTAAAAGGACGACCCGAAGTTGTACCTTGACCTTATGACAACTAGAACCGGATACTTAATAAAACACACCCAGACAAGTTCCACAAACAACCCGGTGATCGCTTTTCCACAGGGCGACGAGGGGAGGATCGCCGGGTAGGATTATGCTACATGATGCTACTTGGAGGACTTTAATCTACTTTCTTCTACATGCTGCAAGACGGAGGCTGCCAGAAGCGTAGTCTTCGATAGGACTAGCTATTCCCCTCTTATTCTGGCATTCTGCAATTCAGTCCACTGATATTACCTTTTTACACATATACCCATGCATATGTAGTGTAGCTCCTTGCTTGCGAGTACTTTGGATGAGTACTCATGGTTGCTTTTCTCCCTCTTCTCCCCTTTTCCCTTCTACCTGGTTGTCGCAACCAGATGCCGAAGCCCAGGAGCCAGACGCCACCGTTGATGACGACTCTTACTACACTGGAGGTGCCTACTACTACGTGCAGGCCGCTGACAACGACCAGGAGTAGTTTAGGAGGATCCCAGGCAGGAGGCTTGCGCCTCTTTCGATCTGTATCCCAGTTTGTGCTAGCCTTCTTAAGGCAAACTTGTTTAACTTATATCTGTACTCAAATATTGTTGCTTCCGCTGACTCATCTTTGATCGAGCACTTGTATTTGAGCCCTCGAGGCCCCTGGCTTGTATTATGATGCTTGTATGACTTATTTTATTTTTAGAGTTGTGTTGTGATATCTTCCCGTGAGTCCCTGATCTTGATCTCACATGTTTGCGTGCATGATTAGTGTACGATTGAATCGGGGGCGTCACAAGTTGGTATCAGAGCCGACTACCTGTAGGAATCCCCCTTTCCAACTCCTTGGCCGAACTCGAGTCTAGTCATTGAAAAACTTTTACTAACATGGCTGTGCGACTTACGGGCCCATGTCGCCATTGGGTGGTATTAGGATCTTTTACTCCTTGACCTTTACTCTGGGACTCTGATCTTTCCTCTATTCGGGTTAAATGATTTTCTAAAAATATAACTTTAGGTTCTCAAAAACACTTTCTCCCGGAGAGCCCCTTCAGTCTAGATGATCGTCGACTGCAGCAGAAGATTTTGAAGATACTCTCTGATGTTCTCTCGAGACTCTATGTCCGTCGCTTTTGCAATCCCCTACCACCGATACATCCCTACGGATAAATACTTACACATGTCCTTCTTACTTTCAATCCCAGCTGCTCTTGTTATTACATGATGCATCGAATTATTCTTTGACTTTTAAGAATCTCTTGAGCCTTATACCTTACAAATCTTTGCTGCATGAATACCCCTAAGGATAATTCCTCGCACTTATTGAGTATCCGCTCATTCCCAGTTGTTCATGGGTTTCGCAAAAGACTTTGAAATACCATTCGATCTTCCAAAAATCCTGAGCAGCCTATTGCTCTTGAAATTCTTGCTTGCTTGCATTATGGTTAATCCCATAAGTCTCGTAATCTTATAGGCATCCCTTGTCTTTATCATTTTAAGTCCGTTGATTCAATAGGTTGAGGATGCTCGCATTCCTCAGTCGAATCCTAGAATTCATCTTTCCGTCTCAGATGTCATTTGAACAGGAGTTGGTTCTCGACCAATCAAATTGCCATCGCTTGTACCCCTAAGCCTACTCAACTTATCCATCCTTGATCAGAGTGTTGCTTCTGATCCCCTGAGTTGGAAATCATAATTCTTTTGCATTTGAACTTTGAATTAGTCATATGTTTCTATAATCAGATCTCCTTGCATTTTTCTTCCTCTGATTGTGTGCCGATGCTCACATCAGCTCCATTATGGACCGTCGGATCCTTTGTTGAATTATCATCCGACAATGTCCTTTGTATACAAAACCTCGAGAAGTTCTTTCACTGATACATAATTCCATTTGTAAATCCTATTCTCTGATTTGGCCAAACCATGCTCTGCTTTTGAGCTGGTGATAATTTCTCTTGAAAATTGTGGTATATGTTTCCAAGATGCCCCAACGGGTTGAAGCTATACCTTCCCAAAAACCATATGAACCTCAAGGGTTTCATAAGTCATACCCTTCTGGTGTTTTACCAGATAATTTTCTGCCATACAACTTCTTTGAAGACGAGAAGTGAATGAAAGGTCATGCATTAAAGAAGTGGGAGTCAACCTTGAACTTTGTGTTCATGCCCATGGACCCAGTGTGGAACTTATCATGGAAGCTTCTTGCAAATATTTAATCATTTGGTTAATTATTTCGGTGTCATTAAATTGGATCCCTTGCAGCTATGGTTCCGACCATATTGTTCTCCTTTGATCCCATTTCTCAGGCAAGTTTAAGCATTTGTCTTCTGTGGGTCAATACCCCAGTCCAACCTTGAATCTGCTCTACTGTCGAGTATTACACTCTGGTATCTCAAGAATATCAACGAACTACATAACTTCTGGTGAGTTCTTCATCAACTATTATTTCTCGATGATTCCAATTTTCTCCGGGTTTTGAGTTGTTTTTCACTCGAAACCCCGATAACTGAATCGAGTCCGTTCTATGGTTCAACTACTCTTTGTAATCCTTATTACTTGCAAGTTGTACTTACTGGTGTCATTCCCAACCAATTGGCTACATCATCATCGTCATGTTAAAGCTTAAACTGTGCTACCTGGTCCTTATTCCCGGAGCACAATTTTCGACGATGAGCTAAGCTTATGTCGATCTTCCTCATCATATCATTTCACCTTTAACAACAAGCTTGGTTTCGAGTTTGTGTCATACACGTGGTTCCAATAAACTTGCGCTTCATCATTCCCTTGACTTGATGCCATCACTGATCGATTACATCTTCATGAAATCTCTCAGCAAATGTGTCGTGACCATCGTCAACATTTTGACTCCTTCCAGGATATCAACCAAATTCCTGATGGTAAGTACCATCCTCGTCCCTTGGTAATTTGAGCTATCATCGACAACATCTCTTTCTTTCATTATAAACTTGTTCAGGTTGTGGATGCAACTTGCTATTGAGCTTGTATTACGTTCTACCTTGAAGTATTACCACCTTTTATGTCAAGGATGTTGTGAGAATTGCTCCACCTCTTAAGAATTCTTGATATAGTGATACTTCTCACCATCACCATTCTTTCTTGTGTTGTTTCTAACCGGGATACCAACAGGTGAACGGTGCTGTTTGGATTCCGCCCTTCTATCAACCCTATTGCTTTGGAGTTAATGGTCAACATTACATCCTTAGGCCATTGATTATCAAATCACCATTCTAACATTGATCGTACTACCTAAGCCCATATTTCGGGTGCACCTTTCAGCCAATGTTTTATTGTGTATGTTTTTTTAGCATACATCGTTATATCATTTGATCCGACAAATCTTATCCCCTTGTTCACATAAGTGTGAAAATTCATCTTTTGAAAATCTCAATGAATTGTCGCTGAGTCAATCAGCCACCTCCTCACCTCTCCTCCATTTCATGATGAACTCTTGTTTTGGAACTCACTTCCATAGTTCAATTCCCGAGAATCTTACAATGTCATCTCGACAATTTGTGTTTCACCTTTTCTTCTGAGACATCCCGACTGGGAGGTATCCTGACACCAATCAGATCTGAATCTCGGTCAGATATGATGGTTGGAATATATTTCCAAGAGTTATAACATTGGTCTTTTATTTGACCCGGTAAGATGATGTCATGCCTAGTACACCTGGTCGGAGGACCCATTGTTATAGTTTTCCTTTTCAGCAAGGTTATCCATTCTTTCATGAGGAAATTGTAAGACTTATTCTATAAGTTGTTCCTGATTGATCCTTTGGGTATCCAAAATCCGACCTTTGCTTGAAAACCATGTCAATGCTATCTCGAAGCATGTCTGTGGTACTCCGATTTTCAATAAGAACATTTGAAGCCCAATGCTAAATGTTTCTTTCTTAATTATCCTAACACCGTTGTATGGGGTAATGCCATGAAAATTCTCTCCCATTACCTAAATGGTTTTATACGTTATATCCTATCATGATATCATGCTATGCTTGTCCTTGGGAAGGATATACCCCTGAATTATGTGTTTAAACACATTTTTCTATCCATTGTTCTGACTAAATTTGATAAACACTTTTCCCTTTCCATTGGTTTGTCTAAACCCTTTCTATGATCTATATGATATAAGCAGTAATAATTCCCTGCTTGTGCAAACACCTCGGTGTACAACTCTGTCAGTAAGACCCTGTTACTATTGTTGATGACATTTTGGTAACCACCGATGGACGAGAGCTTTGCCTATTGGTCCGCCTCGTTTCAACGAGCAGGAAAATGGTTCTCTTCGTCCCTCGCCCTTGGTACCAACGTTGTTACTGACAGGCTAACCTCTGACATGCCTTGCTTACATGATCATGCAAGACGTCATCGCCCTTCCTACTCTTAACCCACATGGTGGGCCCATAACCCACAGTTCCACAGGATCGAAACCTGACTCTCATGTACACCCTGTTTCCAAAGATATTCCTCACACTTGGCTGCGTATGTAATTCACGAGCCACCTTCCGTGTGATCCGCAGTTCTGGTATTAAAACACAGTACTAAATTCCGTTGCTCTGGACCCCATTCACACTCTGTTTCAGGCACCGAACGATTGCCCGCCCGCTCGAAACTTCTAATGATACCTTCTTACTTTGCTCTCGATATTTTCTAAGGGTTCAATTCGAGAGTTACTTTCCGCCACCTTCCCCGATGTTATCTACTAGATAGTCAACCTTGCAAGGGTCCGTTCTCCCGGAGATCCCTTCTTATCCTTTCATAAGTACGGTGAAGATCCTGAAGGAAGGACGACAAATTCATCATGATGCATTGATGCATAGGAATGGAGACATCAACGGTATGGATCGACCTCTTCGAGAAGAGCAACCAAAGACGAGAAGATCCATTAGGATTTCGTAACCAGACCTTTCCCCCTAGTCCCCCCTCTTAAATCTCGGGACGAGATTTCTTGTAGTGGAGGAGATTTGTGACGACCAGATAATTAAGCTACAGTAATCCCACGCTAATGATGCCACATCACCACGGTCACTGTTGTTAACCTCGCGATGATTCAAAACCGTTTCAAAATTCAAATTCAAATTAATGTCAACAATAAAAGTTTTCGAAAGTTAAAACAAAAACGTTCGGGAGGTGCCATAATTTGCACATGTAAATATGGTGCAATAAACACATTTTTATAAAATGCCTAGATATTTTATAGTGGATGTAAACAAGAAAACAATTAATAAAAAGAAAAGCAGAACCTAACTAAAAAAACAAAAGCCTGCCACCCCCCCC
>NC_041391.1:665792520-665805922 GCF_002162155.2 Triticum dicoccoides | reverse complement strand
CGACTCCCCCACTCGCTCGCCTCTCCCTCTCCCCCCTCACCTCTCGATCCCATCTGGATCGGGGAGGGGCCCGACCCCGACGCCGCCCGCGCCCGTCCCGCCGTCGTCATGTCGACGCCACCCAAAGCGCCCCCGCCTCGGCCACCTCGTCGTCGACCCCATTGCCGCTTCACCGCCCTCATCTCCTCCTCGCCGGGCCGCCTCGACCCCGACTCCGTCGCCCGCCACCTCGCGCTCCCATCTCCCTCTCCCTCAACGAATCTGCTCGCGCCCGAGGACGCCGTCCCCATCGCCGGAGCATGCCGCCATCAAGCCCTCCCCGAGCACAGTGTTGCACGCCTACAGGGCCCGGTGAGCGCGCCCTTGATCCCCGTTTCGCCCCCGTCTATTTGTCGTTCGCCGCACCACGCCCGTTGTTGCGCGTCCGCGGCCACCTGCCCGTGCCACTTTCGCCGTGCCTGCCGCTCCACGCCACCTTCCCGCGCCCAAGGTCGTCGTGGCCGTGTTTTGCCCTTGCCCATGCCTGCCCCTTGCTCACCGCCTCGCCATCCGCCGCCCGCGCTGGCCCCGACCGATATCCCGTTCTGCACTGCTGCTGAAGACGAAGGCCACCGTTGCTCGTCCTGCCCGGCCACCACTCCCCGCGCCCATCTCCGCAGCTGGCTGCTACCCCGCGCCTCGGCGCAACCCCGCCGTGGCCTTGCCACTGCCGCCTCCGTCGGCTGGCCTCGCTGCGCCTGTGGCCGGCGCCCCCCTGTCGATCTGGGCATATGCCCAATCGGGCTGGGCATCAGCGCCCGTTAATGCCCAACCCACTATGGCCCCTGGGGTCTGCGACTAACGGGGCCCAGCCCCAGAACATTTTTTTAAGGAAATAAAATAAAAATGAATTAATAAGATTAACAATTAATTAATTAATTAATTAAATTAATTAATCTTATTTAGTTAATCTAATTAACTATTGTTAATTAATTAAACGATAATTAGATTAGATAAATCCTAATTAGTATAAACAGAGTATGACATGCGGGACCCTCACGTCAGTTTGACCAGTCAACACCTCTGTTGACTGCTGATGTCATGCTGACATCATGCTGATGCAGTAATGCTAATTTCGAATTCATTTAGTAATAATAATTTAGAAAATGATTTAAAACTTTTAAAAAATAATATAAAATAATATGTAACTCAGATGAAAATACTTTGTACATGAAAGTTGCTCAGAACAACGAGACAAATCCGGATACGCAGCCCGTTCATCCACCACACATCCCTAGCATAGGAAACATGCAACTTTCCCCCTCCGGTTCATCTGTCCGAAAATGCGAAACTCTGGGAATACTTTCCCGGATGTTTTCCCCCTTCGCCGGTATCACCTCGCACTGCGTTAGGGCACACCTAGTACCATGTATTGACATGTTATGCTTTTTGATGCTTTGATTGCTCTGTTATTTATTGTATTCCCATCCGTTACTTCTTTCCGATAGACCCCGAGGCCGCTGCCGGTACCCCTGTGATCGACTACATCGATGACGAACCCTGCTTGCCAGAGCAACCAGGCAAGCCCCCCCTTCGATCACCAGATATCGCCTATTCTACCCTCTACTGCTTGCATTGGAGTAGTGTAGCATGTTACTGTTTTGATTAATCCTATTCTTATGCATAGCCTGTCATTGTTGCTACATTCATTGATACCTTACCCGCAATCCTAAATGCCTAGTATAGGATGCTAGTTTATCATCATTGGCCCTACATTCTTGTCAGTCTGCCTTACTATACTATCGGGCCGTGATCACTCGGGAGGTGATCACGGGTATATACTATACATACATACATACTATAAAGATGGTGACTAAAGTCGGGTTAGCTCGTTGAGTACCCGCAAGTGATTCCGATGTGGGGGCTAGAAGGACAGGTGGCTCCATCCCGGTAGAGGTGGGCCTGGGTTCCCGACGGCCCTCGACTGTTACTTTGTGGTGGAGCGACAGGGCAGGTTGAGACCACCTAGGCGAGAGGTGGGCCTGGCCCTGGTCGGCGTTCGCGGTTACTTCATAATAACACGATTAACGAGATCTTGGTATTTGATCTGAGTCTGGCCACTGGCCTATACGCACTAACCAACTACGCGGGAAAGATATGGGCACTCGACGTCATGGTATTAGCCGAAGCCTTCATGACGTCAGCGACTGAGCGGCGCGCGCCGGGTTGGACTGCGTTAATGCAACTTCCTTTGTAATGGAGGTTGCTAGGTCTGCTTCCGGCCGCGTACGCAACGTGCATGTGTGGAATGGGCGATGGGCCCAGACCCCTGCGCGCATAGGATTTAGACCGGCGTGCTGACCTCTTTGTTGTGCCTAGGTGGGGCTGCAACGTGTTGATCTTCCGAGGCCGGGCATGACCCAGGAAAGTGTGTCCGACCAAATGGGATCGAGCGTGTTGGATTATGTGGTGCACCCCTGCAGGGAAGTTTATCTATTTGAATAGCCGTGCCCCTCGGTAAAAGGACGACCCGGAGTTGTACCTTGACCTTATGACAACTAGAACCGGATACTTAATAAAACACACCCAGACAAGTTCCACAGACAACCCGGTGATCGCTTTTCCATAGGGCGACGAGGGGAGGATCGCCGGGTAGGATTATGCTACACGATGCTACTTGGAGGACTTCAATCTACTTTCTTCTACATGCTGCAAGACGGAGGCTGCCAGAAGTGTAGTCCTCGATAGGACTAGCTATTCCCCTCTTATTCTGGCATTCTGCAGTTCTGTCCACCGATATTGCCTTTTTACACATATACCCATGCATATGTAGTGTAGCTCCTTGCTTGCGAGTACTTTGGATAAGTACTCACGGTTGCTTTTCTCCCTCTTTTCCCCTTTTCCCTTCTGCCTGGTTGTCGCAACCAGATGCCGGAGCCCAGGAGCCAGACGCCACCGTCGACGATGACTCTTACTACACTGGAGGTGCCTACTACTACGTGCAGGCCGCTGACGATGACCAGGAGTAGTTTAGGAGGATCCCAGGTAGGAGGCCTGCGCCTCTTTCGATCTGTATCCCAGTTTGTGCTAGCCTTCTTAAGGCAAACTTGTTTAACTTATATCTGTACTCAGATATTGTTGCTTCCGCTGACTCGTCTTAGATCAAGCACTTGTATTCGAGCCCTCGAGGCCCCTGGCTTGTATTATGATGCTTGTATGACTTATTTTATTTTTAGAGTTGTGTTGTGATATCTTCCCGTGAGTCCCTGATCTTGATCGTACACGTTTGCGTGCATGATTAGTGTACGATTGAATCGGGGGCGTCACACCTTAAGTAGTGGTTTTTCTTTCTTGCACTAACGGAGCTTATTAGATTTTCTGTTGAGTTTTGTGTTGTGAAGTTTTCAAATGTTTTGGTTAAAGATTTGATGGGCTACGGGATAAGGAATGACAAGAGCCTAAGCTTGGGGATGCCCAAGGCACCCCAAGATAAATTCAAGGACAACCAAAAGCCTAAGCTTGGGGATGCCCTAGAAGGCATCCCCTCTTTCGTCTTCGTCTATCGGTAACTTTACTTGGAGCTATATTTTTATTCACCACATGATATGTGTTTTGCTTGGAGCGTCTTGTACGATATGAGTCTTTGCTTTTTAGTTTACCACAATCATCATTGTTGTACACACCTTTTGGGAGAGACACACATGATTCGGAATTTATTAGAATACTCTATGTTCTTCACTTATATATTTTGAGCTAGATAATTTTGCTCTAGTGCTTCACTTATATCTTTTTAGAGCACGGCGGTGGTTTTATTTTGTAGAAATTATTGATCTCTCATGCTTCACTTATATCATTTTGAGAGTCTTTTAGAACAGCATGGTATTTGTTTGCGTTATGAATTTAGTCCTAATACGATTGGCATCCAAGTTGGGTATAATAAAAACTATCATATAGAGTGCATTGAACACTATGATCAATTTGATACTTGATAATTGTTTTAAGATATAGAGGTGGTAATATTAGAGTCATTCTAGTTGGGTAATTATGAAATTGAGAAATACTTGTGTTGAAGTTGGCAAGTCCTGTAGCATGCACGTATGGTAAAAGTTGTGTAACAAATTTGTAGCATGGGGTGATCTTTGATTGCCTTCCTTATGTGTGGAGGTCGGGATCGCGCGATGGTTAACTCCTACCAACCCTTCCCCTAGGAGCATGCGTAGTAGTACTTTGCTTCGAGGGCTAATAAACTTTTGCAATAAGTATATGAGTTCTTTATGACTAATGTGAGTCCATGGATTATACGCACTCTTACCTTTCCGGAATTTGCTAGCCTCTACGGTACCATGCATTGCCCTTTCTCACCTTGAGACTTGGTGCAAACTTCGCCGGTGCATCCAAACCCCGTGATAAGATACGCTCTATCACACATAAACCTCCTTATATCTTCCTCAAAAAAGCCACCATACCTGCCTATTATGGCATTTCCATAGCCATTCCGAGATATATTGCCATGCAACTTTCCACCGTTCCGTTTATTATGACACGTTCCATCATTGTCATATTGCTTTTACATGATCATGTAGTTGACATCGTATTTGTGGCAAAGCCACCTTCATAATTATTTCATACAAGTCACTCTTGATTCATTGCATATCCTGGTACACCTCCGGAGGCATTCACATAGAGTCATATCTTGTTCTAAGTGTTAGTTGTAATTCTTGAGTTGTAAATCGATAAAAGTGTGATGATCTTCATTATTAGAGCATTGTCCCAAGTGAATAAAGGATGATGGAGACTATGATTCCCCCACAAGTCGGGATGAGACTTCGGACTTTACAAAAAAATAAAAGAGGCCAAAGAAGCCCAAATAAAAAAAGAGGCCAAAGAAGACCACCAAAATAAAAAAATGAGAGAAAAAGAGAGAAGGGACAATGTTACTATCCATTTTCCATACTTGTGCTTCAAAGTAGCACCATGATCTTCATGATCGAGAGTCTCCTATGTTGTCACTTCCATATACTAGTGGGAATTGTTCATTATAGAACTTGGCTTGTATATTCCAATGATGAGCTTCCTCAAAATGCTCTAGGTTTTCGTGAGCAAGCAAGTTGGATGACACCCACTTAGTTTCTTTTGTTGAGCTTCATACATTTATAGCTCTAGTGCATCCGTTGCATGGCACTCCCTAATCACTCATATTGATATCTATTAATGGGCATCTCCATAGCCCGTTGATACGCCTAGTTAATGCGATACTTTCTCCTTTTTTGTCTTCTCTACACAACCTCCATGATCATATTCTATTCCACCCATAGTGCTATATTCATGGCTTACGCTCATGTATTGCGTGAGAGTTAAAAAAGCTGAAGCGCGTTAAAAAGTATGAAGCAGTTTCTTGGCTGCAATCAGGGTTGTGCATGATGGGAATATTTTGTGTGACGAAAATGAAGCATAGCCTAACTATATGATTTTGTAGGGATAAGCTTTCTTTGGCTATGTTATTTTGATAAGACATGCTTACTTGTTAGTATGCTTCAAGTATTACTATGTTTATGTCAATATGAACTTTTATTTTGAATCATTTGGATCTGAACATTCATGCCACAATAAAGAAAATTACATTAAGAAATATGCTAGGTAGCATTCCACATAAAAAATTCTGTTTTTATCATTTACCTACTCGAGGACGAGCAGGAATTAAGCTTGGGGATGCTTGATACGTCTCCAATGTACCTATAATTTTTTATTGTTCCATTCTATTATATTACCGGTTTTGGATGTTTATGGGCTTTACTAAACACTTTTATATCATTTTTGGGACTAACCTATTAACCGGAGGCCAGCCTAAATTGTTGTTTTTTGGCTATTTCAGTGTTTCGCAGAAAAGGAATATCAAACGGAGTCCAAATGGAATGAAACCTTTGGGAGAGTTATTTTTGGAACAAACACAATCCAGAAGACTTGGAGTGGACGTCAAGAAGCAAACAAGGCGGCCACGAGGGTCCAGGGCGCACCCTAGGGGGGTGGGCGCGCCCCCACCCTTGTGGGCCCCTCGTCGCTCCCCTGACTGACTTCCTTCGCCTATATATATCTACGTACCCCGAAAACATCCAGGAGCACCATGAAACCCTATTTCCACCGCTGCAAACTTCTATTCCCGTGAGATCCCATCTTGGAGCCTTTTCCGGCGCTCTGCCTGAGGGGGAATCGATCACGGAGGGCTTCTACATCAACGCCAATGCCTCTCCGATGAGTTGTGAGTAGTTTACCACGGACCTTCGGGTCCATAGTTATTAGCTAGATGGCTTCTTCTCTCTCTTTGAATTTCAATACAATGTTCTCCTCAATCTTCTTGGAGATTTGTTTGATGTAACTCTTTTTGCGGTGTGTTTGTCGAGATCCGATGAATTGTGGGTTTATGATCAAGTTTATCTATGAGAAATATTTGAATCTCCTATGGATTCATTTATGTATGATTGGTTATCTTTGCAAGTCTCTTTGAATTATCAGCTTGGTTTGGCCTACTACATTGATCTTTCTTGCAACAGGAGAAGTGCTTAGCTTTGGGTTCAATCTTGTAGTGTCCTTTCCCAGTGACAGTAGGGGAAGCAAGGCACGTATTGTATTGTTGCCATCGAGAATAAAAAGATGGGGTTTATATCATATTGCTTGAGTTTATCCCTCTACATCATGTCATCTTTCCTAATGTGTTACTCTGTTCTTATGAACTTAATACTCTAGATGCATGCTGGATAGCGGTCGATGTGTGGAGTAATAGTAGTAGATGCAGAATCGTTTCGATCTACTTGTCGCGGACGTGATGCCTATATACATGATCATGCCTAGATATTCTCATAACTATGCACTTTTATATCAATTGCTCGACACTAACTTGTTCACCCACTGTAATACTTATGCTATCTTGAGAGAAGCCACTAGTGAAACCTATGGCCCCCGGGTCTATTTTCCATCATATAAGTTTTCGATCTACTTTATTTTGAAATCTTTACTTTCCAATCTACATCATAAAAATACCAAAAATATTTATCTTATCTTATTATCTCTATCAGATCTCACTTTCGCAAGTGGCCGTGAAGGGATTGACAACCCCTTTATCGTGTTGGTTTCGAGGTTCTTGTTTGTTTGTGTAGGTACGAGGGACTTGGAGTGTAGCCTCCTACTGGATTGATACCTTGGTTCTCAAAAACTGAGGGAAATACTTACACTACTTTGCTGCATCACCCTTTCCTCTTCAAGGGAAAAACCAATGCATGCTCAAGAGGTAGCAATGGTATGTGTCATAATAAACGGAACGGTGGAAGTTGCATGGCAATATATTTCGGAATGGCTATGGAAATGCCATAATAGGTAGGTATGGTGGCTGTTTTGTGGAAGGGTAATGATGGCTTTAATGCACCGGTGAAAGTTGCGCGGTACTAGAGAGGCTAGCAATGGTGGAAGGGTGAGCGTGTGTATAATCCATGGACTCAACATTAGTCATAAAGAACTCACATACTTATTGCAAAAATTTATTAGCCACCAAAGTAAAGTACTATTATGCATGCTCCTAGGGGGATAGATTGGTAGGAAAACACCATCACTCGTCCCCGACCGCCACTCATAAGAAAGACAAACAAAAAATAAATCATGCTCTGACTTCATCACATAACGGTTCACCATACGTGCATGCTACGGGAATCACAAACTTTAACATAAGTATTTATACCAATCCATAATTACTCAGTAGCATAACTCTAATATCACCATCTTTATATCTCAAAACAATCGAAAGGAATTAAACTTCTCATATATTCAATGCTCTTTATATGAAAGTTTTTATTATATCCCTCTTGGATGCCTATCATATTAGGACTAAATTCATAACTTAAGAAAATTACCATGATATTTAAAGACTCTCAAAATAATATAAGTGAAGCATGAGATTTCATAATTTCTTCAAAATAAAACCACCGCCATGCTCTAAAAATATATAAGTGAAGCACTAGAGCAACTAAAAAACTACTGCAAAAAGATATAAGTGAAGATCAATGAGTAGTTGAATAATGTTGAGAAGCGTAGCATGCAATTTCAAAAAAAATCCTACGCTCACGCAAGATCTATCTAGGAGATGCATAGCAACGAGAGGGGGAGAGTGTGTCTACATACTCTCGTAGACCGAAAGCGGAAGCGTTTGACAAAGCAGTTGATGTAGTCAAACTTCTTCTTGTTCAGATCGATCAAGCACTGAACGTACAGTACCTCCGAGTTCTCCACACGTTCAGCTCGCTGACATCCCTCGAACTCTTGATCCAGCAAAGTGTCAAGGAAGTAGATGAGTTCCGTCAGCACAACGACATGGTGACGGTGATGGTGAAGTGATCCGCGCAGGGCTTCACCTAAGCACTACGAGAATGTGACCGAGGGTGTAATCTGTGGAGGGAGACGCCATACACGGATAACAGATGTTGGTGTGTGTTCTAGGCACCTCCTGATACGTCTCCAACGTATCTATAATTTTTTATTGTTTCATGCTATTATATTACCTGTTTTGGATGTTTATAGGCTTTACTTTACACTTTTAGATCATTTCTGGGACTAACCTATTAACCGGAGGCCCAGCCCATATTGTTGTTTTCTTGCATATTTCAGTGTTTCGAAGAAAATTAATATCAAACGGAGTCCAAACAGAATGAAACCTTCGGGAAACTTATTTTTGGAATAGAAGCAATCCAGGGAACTTGGAGTGCAAGCCAGGGAAGCTTCGAGGAGGCCATGAGGGTGGGGGCGCCCCCCCCCCTACTGGGCGCGCCCCCCTGTCTCGTGGTCCCCTCGAGTGTCCCCTGACCGACTTCTTTCACCTATATATCTCCATATACCCCGAAAACTTCGAAATGCAGGATAGATCGGGAGTTCCGCCACCGCAAGCCTCTGTAGCCACCAAAAACCAATCGGACCCTGTTCCGGCACCCTGCCGGAGGGGGGATCCCTCACTGGTGGCCATCTTCATCATCCAGGCGATCTCCATGATGAGGAGGGAGTAGTTCACCCTCGGGGCTAAGGGTATGTACCAGTAGCTATGTGTTTGATCTCTCTCTCTCTCTCTCGTGTTCTCTCTATGGCACGATCTTGATGTATCACGAGCTTTGCTATTATAGTTGGATCTTATGATGTTTCTCCCCCCTCTACTCTCTTGTAATGGATTGAGTTTTCCCTTTGAAGTTATCTTATCGGACAGAGTCTTTAAGGATTTGAGAACACTTGATGTATGTCTTGTTGTACTTATCTATGGTGACAATGGGATATTCACGTGATCCACTTGATGTATGTTTTGGTGATCAACTTGCGGGTTCCGCCCATGAACCTATGCATAGGGGTTGGCACAAGTTTTCATCTTGACTCTCCGGTAGAAACTTTGGGGCACTCTTTGAAGTACTTTGTGTTGGTTGAATAGATGAATCTGAGATTGTGTGATGCATATCGTATAATCATGCCCACGGATACTTGAGGTGACAATGGAGTATCTAGGTGACATTAGGGTTTTGGTTGAATTGTGTCTTAAGGTGTTATTCTAGTATGAACTCTATGATAGATCGAATGGAAAGAATAGCTTCATGTTATTTTACTACGGACTATTGAATAGATAGATCAAAAAGGATAACTTTGAGGTGGTTTCGTACCCTACCATAATCTCTTTGTTTGTTCTCCGCTATTAGTGGCTTTGGAGTGACTCTTTGTTGCATGTTGAGGGATAGTTATATGATCCAGTTATGTTATTATTGTTGAGAGAACTTGCACTAGTGAAAGTATGAACCTTAGGCCTTGTTTCCTAGCGTTGCAATACCGTTTACGCTCACTTTTATCGCTTGATACCTTGCTGTTTTTATAATTTCAGATTACAAATACCTTTATCTACCACCCATATTGCACTTGTATCACCATCTCTTTGCTGAACTAGTGCACCTATACAATTTACCATTGTATCGGGTGTGTTATTTGGTTGCAGGGTTGTTTGAGAGAGACCATCTTCATCCTACGCCTCCCACGGATTGATAAACCTTAGGTCATCCACTTGAGGGAAATTTGCTACTGTCCTACAAACCTCTGCACTTGGAGGCCCAATAACATCTACAAGAAGAAGGTTGTGTAGTAGACATCAAGCTCTTTTATGGCGTCATTGCCGGGGAAGTGAGTGCTTGAAGGTATATCTTTAGATCTTGCAATCGAACCTTTTTGTTTCTTGTTTTATCACTAGTTTAGTTTATAAAGGAAAATTACAAAAAATGGAATTGAGTTTGCCTCATACGCTTCATCTTTTTAATATCTTTCGTGAGAATGATGGTAAGGAAAATTGTGCTCAAGTGCTAGAAGAAGAAGTCTATAAAATGTTTTGCATGAAATCTTTGAATGATGAGCATGATTGCAATGTTGTTAGTATGAATTCCTTGAATATCCATAGTACTAATGATGATTGCACTAGTTATGATGAAAATGTCGCCTATAAGCATGTCGATTTTTGTGGAGTGAATTGGGTTTGCAAGTACACACCAAATAGAGAAGATAGATATTGCAAGAAGCATAAGCATTTAGAAACTAAATGGTTGAAAGGAAGGCTTAATGTGAGTGCTGAAAATTTAAAATATCTCCGCCGTACTTGTGAACTTTGCAATGAACATGGTCATCTAAATCTCCGATGCAAATTGTTTCATGATCGAATCGTGTCCAAAAGTTGTGATGACTTGATTTCCCTTGCGCATTATAATGAACTTAGTTTGCTTTTGGGTTATGAAGAATTGAAATGTGCAACTAATCTTATTCCAGAATTTAACCTTGGGAAATTCCTTGATATTGATCTAGAGAAGATTTAAATGTATTGTGCGGTGAATTGCATTGAAAATACTTATATTGCCAATTACCTAAAGAAAAGAAAGCAAATAGAAGATGAAGAGAATAGTAATGAAAGGGAAGAGACTTCCCATTATCCTCCTATTATTTCTTATGATGAATCAGGTAACGAGGAGGAACTTTCTATTGAACCAATCTCATTAATAAGGAGCTCAAGGAAGAAGGTCAAACCCACACATAATGTGAAGAAGAAAAAGAAAAGAAGGAACAACAAAGGTAAAAAGGTATCCCTCCCAAATGATGTTGCTCCTACTACTCATTGTGATGATGATAATTGCTATACTATTGGTGCTATCCATACTATTAATGATGAGAGTGATTATGCTTATGATATGAAAAGGCCCAAGCTTGGGGAAGCTATGTTTGATGGGGATGAAATATTTGAGAATATATTTGCTGAAATTAATGTTTGTCCCAATCTTGGGGATGCTACGTTTAATGAAGATGATATTTTTAGCCTCCCAAGTTTTGATATGCAAAGTTGTTATGATGATAACATGCCTCTTGCTTATGATTATATTGATGAAAGTGGGTTTGGAAGAGTGTAAACTTTAGGAAGTAATGATCCCACTATTTTGGAGGACGTTGAATCTTATTGTGATGAATATGAAAGTGGATTTGGAAGAGTGTCAACTTTATTTAGTGATGATTCCACTATCTTGGAAGAGGTTTCAATTGATTATGATGAGAACAAAGTTGCTACTTATGATGATTATTGTGATAAAACTTATGCTATAAAGAGTAGTGATGATTATATTTATAAAACTTGTCATGATTATGATTACCCTTTTTCTGAACATTACTCTTTTAATGTGGAAACAATTGATAGTATTCAAGTCTCTTATGATACTCCCACCATTCCGAATGAGAAGAATTTTGTTTATGTGGAGAGTACTAAATTTTCTATGCTTGTAGATCATGAAAAGAATGCTTTAGGTTCTGGTTATATTGTTAAATTCATTCATGATTCTACTGAAAATTATTATGAGAGAGGATCACATGCTTCTACATATTGCAATAATATCAAGTTTCCTCTCTATGTGTTGAAAATCTTGAAGTTATGCTTGTTTTGTCTTCCTATGCTAGTTGATTATTGTTCCCATAAGTTGTTTGCTCACAAAATCCCTATGCATAGGAAGTGGGTTACACTTAAATGTGCTATTCATATTCTTCATGATGCTCTCTTTATGTTTCAATTCTTATCTTTTGTGTGAGCATCATTGAAATCATCATGCCTAGCTAGGGGCATTAAACGATAGCGCTTGTTGGGAGGCAACCCAACTTTATTTTTGTTCTTTACTTTTTGCTCCTGTTTAGTACTAAATAATTCATAAAGCCTCTGGTTAGATGTGGTTTTAGTATTAATTAGTGTTTGTGCCAAGTAGAACCTTTGGGAAGACTTGGGTGAAGTCTATATGATCTTGCTGTAAAAAATCAGAAACTTTTGCGCTCATGAGTGTTGAAAATATACCCTAGAGGCAATAATAAAAGGATTATTATTATATTTCCTTGTTCATGATAATTGTCTTTTGTTCATGCTATAATTGTATTATCCGGAAATCGTAATACACGTGTGAATACATAGACCACAATACGTCCCTAGTAAGCCTCTAGTTGACTAGCTCGTTGGTCAACAGATAGTCATGGTTTCCTGACTATGGACATTAGATGTCGTTGACAACGGGATCACATCATTAGGAGAATGATGTGATGGACAAGACCCAATCCTAAGCATAGCACAAGATCGTGTAGTTCGTTTTGCTAGAGCTTTTCCAATGCCAAGTATCTTTTCCTTAGACCATGAGATCGCGTAACTCCCGGATACCGTAGGAGTGCTTTGGGTGTACCAAACGTCACAACGTAACTGGGTGACTATAAAGGTGCACTACAGGTATCTCCGAAAGTGTCTGTTGGGTTGACACGGATCGAGACTGGGATTTGTCACTCCGTATGACGGAGAGGTATCTTTGGGCCCACTCGGTAATGCATCATCATAATGAGCTCAAAGTGACCAAGTGTTTGGCCACGGGATCATGCATTACGGTACGAGTAAAGTGACTTGCCGGTAACGAGACTGAACGAGGTATTGGGATACCGACGATCGAGTCTCGGGCAAGTAACGTACCGTTTGACAAAGGGAATTGTATATGGGGTTGATTGAATCCTCGACATCGTGGTTCATCCGATGAGATCATCGAGGATCATGTGGGAGCCAACATGGGTATCCAGATCCCACTGCTGGTTATTGGCTGGAGAGCCGTCTCGGTCATGTCTGCATGTCTCCCGAACCCGTAGGGTCTACACACTTAAGGTTTGGTGACGCTAGGGTTATTAGGAAGACTTGTATGTGATTACCGAATGTTGTTCGGAGTCTCGGATGAGATCCCGGACGTCACGAGGAGTTCCGGAATGGTCCGGAGGTGAAGATTTATATATGGGAAGTTGTCATACGGTCACCGGAAAGTTTCAGGGGCATATCGGTATTGTACCGGGGCCACCGGGAGGGCCACCCCTCTCGGAG
>NC_041391.1:665690842-665792171 GCF_002162155.2 Triticum dicoccoides | reverse complement strand
CATCTAGAGGGGGCCGGCCCCCTTCCCCCTTCCCCTATAAATATAGGGGCGAGGGGAGGGCTGCACACAACATCTAAGGCGCAGCCCCTCCCCTCCCCAACACCTATCCTCCTCCATTAAGTGCTTGGCGAAGCCCTGTCGGAGTACTGCCTCTCCACCATCACCACACCGTCGTGCTGCTGCTGGAGCCTTCTTCCTCAACCTCTCCTTCCCACTTGCTGGATCAAGAAGGAGGAGACGTCATCCGCTCCATACGTGTGTTGAACGTGGAGGTGCTGTCCGTTCGGCACTTGGTCATCGGTGATTTGGATCACGGCGAGTATGACTCCATCATCCCCGTTCTCTTGAACGCTTCCGCACGCGATCTACAAGTGGTATGTAGATGCATCTCTCTCCTATCACTCGTTGCTTAGATGAACTCATAGATGGATCTTGGTGAAACCGTAGGAAAAAATTTTAATTTTCTGCAACGTTCCCCAACAGTGGCATCATGAGCTAGGTCTATGCGTAGTTCTATTGCACGAGTAGAACACAATTTTGTTGTGGGCGTAGATCTTGTCAACGTGCTTGCTGCTACTAGTCTTATTTTGCTTCGGCGGTATTGTGGGATGAAGCGGCCCGGACCGACCTTACACGCACGCTTACGTGAGACAGGTTCCACCGACTGACATGCACTAGATGCATAAGGTGGCTAGCGGGTGTCTGTCTCTCCCACTTTAGTTGGAGCGGATTCGACGAAAAGGGTCCTTATGAAGGGTAAATAGAAGTTGACAAAATCACGTTGTGGTTATTCGTAGGTAAGAAAACTTTCTTGCTAGAACCCAATTGCAGCCACGTAAAAGATGCAACAACAATTAGAGGACGTCTAACTTGTTTTTGCAGCAATTGTCGTGTGATGTGATATGGCCAGAAATTGTGATGAATGATGAATGATATATTGTGATGTATGAGATCATGTTCTTGTAATAGGAATCACGACTTGCATGTCGATGAGTATGACAACTGGCAGGAGCCATAGGAGTTGTCTTTATTTTTGTATGACCTGCGTGTCATTGAAGAACGCCATGTAAATTACTTTACTTTATTGCTAAACGCGTTAGCCATAGAAGTAGAAGTAGTCGTTGGCGTGACAACTTCATGAAGACACGATGATGGAGATCATGGTGTCATGCCGGTGACGAAGGTGATCATGGAGCCCCGAAGATGGAGATCGAAGGAGCTATATGATATTGGCCATATCATGTCACTACTTTATATAATTGCATGTGATGTTTATTATGTTTATGCATCTTGTTTACTTAGAACGACGGTAGTAAATAAGATGATCCCTTATAATAATTTCAAGAAAGTGTTCCCCCTAACTGTGCACCATTGCTAAAGTTCGTCGTTTCGAAGCACCACGTGATGATCGGGTGTGATAGATTCTTACGTTCACATACAACGGGTGTAAGACAGTTTTACACATGCAAAACACTTAGGGTTAACTTGACGAGCCTAGCATGTACAGACATGGCCTTGGAACACAGAGACCGAAAGGTCGAACATGAGTCGTATGGAAGATACGATCAACATGGAGATGTTCACCGATGATGACTAGTCCGTCTCACGTGATGATCGGACACGGCCTAGTCGACTGGATCGTGTAACACTTAGATGACTAGAGGGATGTCAATCTAAGTGGGAGTTCATTAAATAATTTGATTAGATGAACTTAATTATCATGAACTTAGTCTAAAGTCTTTGCAAAATATGTCTTGTAGTAAAATGGCCAACGCTCATGTCAACATGAACTTCAATGCGTTCCTAGAGAAAACCAAGCTGAAAGATTATGGCAGCAACTATTCGGACTGGGTCCGGAACCTGAGGATCATCCTCATACCAGCCAAGAAAGATTATGTCCTAGAAGCACCGCTAGGTGAAGCACCCATCCCAGAGAACCAAGACGTTATGAACACTTGGCAGTTGCGTGCTGGTGATTACTCCCTCATTCAGTGCGGCATGCTTTACATCTTAGAACCGGGGCTCCAAAAGTGTTTTGAGCGACACGGAGCATATGAGATGTTCGAGGAGCTGAAAATGGTTTTTCAAGCTCATGCCCGGGTCGAGAGATATGAAGTCTCCGACAAGTTCTATAGTTTTAAGATGGAGGAAAACAGTTCTGTCAGTGAGCACATACTCAAAATGTCTGGGTTGCACAACCGCCTGTCCCAGCTGGAGATCAACCTCCCGGACGAGGCGGTCATTGACAGAATCCTTCAGACGCTCCCTCCGAGCTACAAGAGCTTTGTGTTGAACTACAATATGCAGGGGATGGTGAAGACCATTCCTGAAGTATTTTCAATGCTGAAGTCAGCAGAGGTTGAAATCAAGAAAGAACATCAAGTGTTGATGGTCAATAAAACCACTAAGTTCAAGAAGGGCAAGGGTAAGAAGAACTTCAAGAAGGACAGCAAAGATGTTGCCGCGCCCGGTAAGCCAGTTGCCGGGAAGAAGTCAAAGAATGGACCCAAGCCTGAGACTGAGTGCTTTTATTGCAAAGGGAAGGGTCACTGGAAGTGGAACTGCCCCAAATACTTAGCGGACAAGAAGGCCGGCAACACTAAAGGTATATTTGATATACATGTAATTGATGTGTACCTTACCAGTACTCGTAGTAACTCCTGGGTATTTGATACCGGTGTTGTTGCTCATATTTGTAACTCATAGCAGGAGCTGCAGAATAAGCGGAGACTGGCGAAGGACGAGGTGACGATGCGCGTCGGGAATGGTTCCAAGGTCGATGTGATCGTCGTCGGCACGCTACCTCTACATTTACCCACGGGATTAGTTTTAAACCTCAATAATTGTTCTTTAGTGCCAAGTTTGAGCATGAACATTGTATCTGGATCTCGTTTGATGCGAGATGGCTACTCATTTAAATCCGAGAATAATGGTTGTTCTATTTATATGAGAGATATGTTTTATGGTCATGCCCCAATGGTCAATGGTTTATTCTTAATGAATCTTGAACGTAATGTTACACATATTCATAGTGTGAATACCAAAAGATGTAAAGTTGATAACGATAGTCCCACATACTTGTGGCACTGCCGCCTTGGTCACATTGGTATCAAGTGCATGAAGAAGCTCCATGTTGATGGACTTTTAGAGTCTCTCGATTATGAATCATTTGACACATGCGAACCATGCCTCATGGGCAAAATGACCAAGACTCCATTCTCCGGAACAATGGAGCGAGCAACCAACTTATTGGAAATCATACATACTGATGTGTGTGGTCCAATGAGCGTTGAGGCTCGCGGAGGATATCGTTATGTTCTCACTCTCACTGATGACTTGAGTAGATATGGGTATGTCTACTTGATGAAACACAAGTCTGAGACCTTTGAAAGGTTCAAGGAATTTCAGAATGAGGTAGAGAGTCAACGTGACCGAAAGATAAAGTTCCTACGATCAGATCGTGGAGGAGAATATTTAAGTCACGAATTTGGTACACACTTAAGAAAATGTGGAATTGTTTCACAACTCACGCCGCCTGGAACACCTCAGCGTAACGGTGTGTCCGAACGTCGTAATCGCACTCTATTGGATATGGTGCGATCTATGATGTCTCTTACCGATTTACCGCTATCATTTTGGGGATACGCTCTAGAGACAGCTACATTCACTTTAAATAGGGCACCGTCTAAATCCGTTGAGACGACACCGTATGAATTATGGTTTGGGAAGAAACCTAAGCTGTCGTTTCTAAAAGTTCGGGGATGCGATGCTTATGTCAAGAAACTTCAACCTGAAAAGCTCGAACCCAAGTCGGAAAAATGCGTCTTCATAGGATACCCTAAGGAAACCATTGGGTATACCTTCTACCTTAGATCCGAAGGCAAGATCTTTGTTGCCAAGAACGGATCCTTTCTGGAAAAAGAGTTTCTCTTGAAAGGAATAAGTGGGAGAAAAGTAGAACTCAATGAAGTACTACCTCTTGAACCGGAAAGTAGTGCAGCTCAGGAAAATGTTCCTGTGGTGCCTACACCGACTGGAGAGGAAATTAATGATGATGATCAAGGTACTTCGGATCAAGTTGCTACTAAACTTCGTAGGTCCACAAGGACACATTCCACACCAGAGTGGTATAGCAACCCTGTCTTGGAAATCATATTGTTAGACAACGGTGAACCTTCGAACTATGAAGAAGCAATGGCAGGCCTAGATTCCAACAAATGGCTAGAAGCCATGCAACCCGAGATAGAATCCATGTATGAAAACAAAGTATGGACTTTGACTAACTTGCCCGATGATCGGCGAGCGATAGAAAACAAATGGATCTTTAATAAGAAGACGGACGCGGATGGTAATGTCACCATCTATAAAGCTCGACTTGTCGCTAAAGGTTATCGGCAAGTTCAAGGGATTGACTACGATGAGACTTTCTCTCTCGTAGCAAAGCTTAAGTCCGTCCGAATCATGTTAGCAATTGCCGCATACTATGATTATGAGATATGGCAGATGTACGTCAAAACAGCATTCCTTAACGGTTATCTTAAGGAAGAGCTGTATATGATGCAGCCGGAAGGTTTTGTCGATCCTAAGAATGCTAACAAAGTATGCAAGCTCCAGTGATCCATTTATGGGCTAGTGCAAGCATCTCGGAGTTGGAACATTCGCTTTGATGAGATGATCAAAGCGTTTGGGTTTATGCAGACTTATGGAGAAGCCTGCGTTTACAAGAAAGTGAGTGGGAGCTCTGTAGCATTTCTCATATTATATGTAGATGACATACTTTTGATGGGAAATGATATAGAATTCTTGGACAACATTAAGGCCTACTTGAATAAGTGTTTTTCAATGAAGGACCTTGGAGAAGCTGCTTACATATTAGGCATCAAGATCTATAGGGATAGATCGAGACGCCTCATAGGTCTTTCACAAAGCACATACCTTGATAAGATTTTGAAGAAGTTCAAAATGGATCAGTCCAAGAAAGGGTTCTTGCCTGTACTGCAAGGTGTGAGATTGAGCTCGGCTCAATGCCCAACCATGGCAGAAGATAAAAGAAGAGATGAGTGTCAACCCCTATGCCTCAGCCATAGGATCTATTATGTATGCCATGCTGTGTACCAGACCAGATGTAAACCTTGCCGTAAGTTTGGTAGGAAGGTACCAAAGTAATCCCAGCAAGGAACACTGGACAGCGGTCAAGAATATCCTGAAGTACCTGAAAAGGACAAAGGACATGTTTCTCGTTTATGGTGGTGACGAAGAGCTCGTCGTAAAGGGTTACGTCGACGCTAGCTTCGACACAGATCTGGATGACTCTATGTCACAAACTGGATATGTGTATATGTTGAATGGTGGGGCAGTGAGCTAGTGCAGCTGCAAGCAGAGCATCGTGGCGGGATCTACATGTGAAGCGGAGTACATGGCAGCCTCGGAGGCAGCGCATGAAGCAATTTGGGTGAAGGAGTTCATCACTGACCTAGGAGTCATACCCAATGCGTCGGGGCCGATCAAACTCTTCTGTGACAACACTGGAGCTATTGCCCTTGCCAAGGAGCCCAGGTTTCACAAGAAGACCAGGCACATTAAGCGTCATTTCAACTCCATCCATGAAAATGTTCAAGATGGAGACATAGATATTTGCAAAGTACATACGGATCTGAATGTCGCAGATATGTTGACTAAACCTCTTTCGTGAGCAAAACATGATCAACACCAGAACTCTATGGGTGTTCGATTCATCACAATGTAACTAGATTATTGACTCTAGTGCAAGTGGGAGACTATTGGAAATATGCCCTAGAGGCAATAATAAAAGGATTATTATTATATTTCCTTGTTCATGATAATTGTCTTTTATTCATGCTATAATTGTATTATCCGGAAATCGTAATACACGTGTGAATACATAGACCACAATACGTCCCTAGTAAGCCTCTAGTTGACTAGCTCGTTGGTCAACAGATAGTCATGGTTTCCTGACTATGGACATTAGATGTCGTTGACAACGGGATCACATCATTAGGAGAATGATGTGATGGACAAGACCCAATCCTAAGCATAGCACAAGATCGTGTAGTTCGTTTTGCTAGAGCTTTTCCAATGTCAAGTATCTTTTCCTTAGACCATGAGATTGTGTAACTCCCGGATACCGTAGGAGTGCTTTGGGTGTACCAAACGTCACAACGTAACTGGGTGACTATAAAGGTGCACTACAGGTATCTCCGAAAGTGTCTGTTGGGTTGACACGGATCGAGACTGGGATTTGTCACTCCGTATGCCGGAGAGGTATCTTTGGGCCCACTCGGTAATGCATCATCATAATGAGCTCAAAGTGACCAAGTGTTTGGTCACGGCATCATGCATTACGGTACGAGTAAAGTGACTTGCCGGTAACGAGACTGAACGAGGTATTGGGATACCGACGATTGAGTCTTGGGCAAGTAATGTACCGTTTGACAAAGGGAATTGTATATGGGGTTGATTGAATCCTCGACATCGTGGTTCATTCGATGAGATCATCGAGGAGCATGTGGGAGCCAACATGGGTATCCAGATCCCGCTGTTGGTTATTGACCGGAGAGCCGTCTCGGTCATGTCTGCATGTCTCCTGAACCCGTAGGGTCTACACACTTAAGGTTCGGTGATGATAGGGTTATTAGGAAGACTTGTATGTGATTACCGAATGTTGTTCGGAGTCCCGGATGAGATCTCGGACGTCACGAGGAGTTCCGGAATGGTCCCGAGGTGAAGATTTATATATGGGAAGTTGTCATACGGTCACTGGAAAGTTTCGAGGGCATATTGGTATTGTACCGGGACCACCGGAGGGGTTCCGGGGGTCCACCGGGAGGGGCCACCCATCTCGGAGGGCCTCATGGGCCGTAGGGGGCAGGGAACCAGCCCCTGGAGGGCTGGGCGCCCCCCCCCCCCCTTGGGACCATGCGCCTAGGGTTGGGGGGGAAACCCTAGTGGGGGCGCCCCCCTTGCTTGGGGGGCAAGCCCCCTCCCTTGGCCACCCCCCCTCTAGATCTCAACTAGAGGGGGCCGGCCCCCTTCCCCCTTCCCCTATAAATAGAGGGGCGAGGGGAGGGCTGCACACAACATCTAAGGCGCAGCCCCTCCCCTCCCCAACACCTTCCTCCTCCATTAAGTGCTTGGCGAAGCCCTGTCGGAGTATTGCCTCTCCACCATCACCACGCCGTCGTGCTGCTGCTGGAGCCTTCTTCCTCAACCTCTCCTTCCCCCTTGCTGGATCAAGAAGGAGGAGACGTCATCCGCTCCGTACGTGTGTTGAACGCGGAGGTGCTGTCCGTTCGGCACTTGGTCATCGGTGATTTGGATCACGGCGAGTACGACTCCATCATCCCCGTTCTCTTGAACGCTTCCGCATGCGATCCACAAGTGGTATGTATATGCATCTCTCTCCTATCACTCGTTGCTTAGATGAACTCATAGATGGATCTTGGTGAAACCGTAGGAAAAATTTTAATTTTCTGCAACGTTCCCCAACAATGAGATTAGCTGCCATTTTTTACTGGAGAGTGATTTTAGGTTGACTCTTTTTGCATATGATTAATAGACAAATTCTTCAGGTCCAAAAATGTATTTCAGAATTTTTGGAGTTCCAGAAATATACGTTTGATACAGATTACTACAGACTGTTCTGTTTTTGACAGATTCTGTTTTCTATGTGTTGTTTGCTTATTTTGATGAATATATGAGTAGTGTCGGAGGGTATGAACCATATATAAGTTGGAATACACTAGATATTACACCAATATGAATTTATAATAAGTTCACAACAGTACCAAAAGTGGTGATTTATTTTCTTACACTAACGGAGCTTACGAGTTTTGTTTTGAGTTTCGTGTTGTGAAGTTTTCAAGTTTTGGGTAAAGATTTGATGGACTATGGAATAAGGAGTGGCAAGAGCCTAAGATTGGGGATGCCCAAGGCACCCCAAGGTAATATCCAAGGACAACCAAGAGCCTAAGCTTGGGGATGCCCCGGAAGGCATCCCCTCTTTCGTCTTCGTTCGTAGGTAACTTTACTTGGAGCTATATTTTTATTCGCCACATGATATGTGTTTTGCTTGGAGAGTCGTGTATGATATTAGTCTTTGCTTTTTAGTTTACCACAATCATCCTTGCTATACACACATATTGGGAGAGAAATACTTGATTTGAAATTTATTAGAATACTCTATGTGCTTCACTTATATCTTTTGAGCTAGATAATTTTTTGCTCTAGTGCTTCACTTATATCTTTTAGAACACGGCGGTGGCTTAATTTTAAAGAAATTGTTGATCTCTCATGCTTCACTTATATTATTTTGAGAGTCTCTTAGAACAGCATGGTATTTGCTATGGTTATAAAATTGGTCCTAGAATGATGGGCATCCAAGTTGGGTATAATAAAAACTATCATAGAAAGTGAATTGGATGATATGATCAATTTGATACTTGATAATTGTTTTGAGATATAGAGGTGGTGATATTAAGAGTCATGCTAGTTGGGTAATTGTGAATTTAAAGAATACTTGTGTTGAAGCTTGTGATTCCCATAGCATGCACGTATGGTGAACCGCTTTGTGATCAAGTTGGAGCACAATTTTATTTATTGATTGTCTTCCTTATGAGTGGCGGTCGGGGACGAGCGATGGTCTTTTCCTACCAATCTATTCCCCTAGGAGCATGCGCGTAGTACTTTGTTTTCAATGGCTTGTAGATTTTTGCAATAAGTATATGAGTTCTTTATGACTAATGTTGAGTCCATGGATTATACGCACTCTCACCCTTCCACCATTGCTAGCCTCTCTTGTGTCGCGCAACTTTCGCCGGTACCATACACCCACCATATTCCTCCCTCAAAACAGCCACCATACCTACCTATTATGGCATTTCCATAGCCATTCCGAGATATATTGCCATGCAACTTTCCACCGTTCCGTTTATTATGACATGCATCATTGCTCTTTGCATGATCACGTAGTTGACATCGTATTTGTGGCAAAGCCACCTCATAATTTTTCATACATGTCACTCTTGATTCATTGCATATCCCGGTACACCGCCGGAGGCATCTATGTAGAGTCATATCTTGTTCTAAGTATCGAGTTGTAATCTTGAGTTGTAAATAAATAAAAGTGTGATGATCTTCATTATTAGAGCATTGTCCCTGTGAGGAAAGGATGATGAAGACTATGATTCCCCCACAAGTCGGGATGAGACTTCGGACTTTACAAAAATAAAAGAGGCCAAAGATGCCCATGAAAAAAGAGGCCAAAGAAGCCCACCAAAAAGAAGAAGAAAAGAAAGAAAGAAAAAAGAAAAAAAAGAGAAAAAATGAGAGAAAAAGAGAGAAGGGACAATGCTACTATCTCTTTTTCCACACTTGTGCTTCAAAGTAGCACCATGATCTTCATGATAGAGAGTCTCCTGTGTTGTCACTTTCATATACTAGTGGGAATTTTTCATTATAGAACTTGGCTTGTATATTCCAATGATGGGCTTCCTCAAAATGCCCTAGGTCTTCGTGACCAAGCAAGTTGGATGCACACCCACTTAGTTCCTTTTGTTGAGCTTTCATACATTTATAGCTCTAGTGCATCCGTTGCATGGCAATCCCTACTCACTCACATTGATATCTATTAATGGGCATCTCCATAGCCCTTTGATATGCCTAGTTGATGTGAGACTATCTTCTCCTTTTTTGTCTTCTCCACAACCACCCTTCTATTCCACATATAGTGCTATGTCCATGGCTCACGCTCATGTATTGCGTGAAAATTGAAAAAGTTTGAGATTACTAAAGTATCAAACAATTTCTTGGCTTGTCATTGGGGTTGTGCATGATTAAATACTTTGTGTGATGAAGATAGAGCAACAGCCAGACTATATGATTTTGTAGGGATAACTTTCTTTAGCCATGTTATTTTGAGAAGACATGATTGCTTTATTAGTATGCTTGAAGTATTACTATTTCTTATGTCAATATGAACTTTTATTTTGAATTATTTGGATCTGAACATTCATGCCACAATAAAGAGAAATACATTGAGAATTATGCTAGGTAGCATTCCACATCAAAAATTTTGTTTTTATCATTTACCTACTCGAGGACGACCAGGAATTAAGCTTGGGGATGCTTGATACGTCTCCAACGTATCTATAATTTTTTATTGTTTCATGCTATTATATTACCTGTTTTGGATGTTTATGGGCTTTACTTTACACTTATATATCATTTCTGGGACTAACCTATTAACCGGAGGCCCAGCCCATATTGTTGTTTTCTTGCCTATTTTAGTGTTTCAAAGAAAAGGATATAAAACGGAGTCCAAACGGAATGAAACCTTCGAGAAACTTATTTTTGGAACAGAAGCAATCTAGGGAACTTGGAGTGCAAGCGATGGAAGCTTCGAGGAGGCCACGAGGGTGGGGGCGCGCCCCCCTGTCTCGTGGGCCCCTAGAGTCCCCCAACCGACTTCTTTCACCTATATATCTCCATATACCCCGAAAACATCGAAACGAAAGATAGATCGGGAGTTCCGCGGCCGCAAGCCTCTGTAGCCACCAAAAACCAATCGGGACCCTGTTCCGGCACCCTGCCGGAGGGGGGGTCCCTCACCGGTGGCCATCTTCATCATCCCGGCGCTCTCCATGATGAGGAGGGAGTAGTTCACCCTCGGGGCTGAGGGTATGTACCAATAGCTATGTGTTTGATCTCTCTCTCTCTCTCGTGTTCTCTCTATGGCACGATCTTGATGTATCACGAGCTTTGCTATTATAGTTGGATCTTATGATGTTTCTCCCCCCTCTACTCTCTTGTAATGGATTGAGTTTTCCCTTTGAAGTTATCTTATCGGATTGAGTCTTTAAGGATTTGAGAACACTTGATGTATGTCTTGTCGTGCTTATCTGTGGTGACAATGGGATATTCACGCGATCCACTTGATGTATGTTTTGGTGATCAACTTGCAGGTTCCGCCCATGAACCTATGCATAGGGGTTGGCACACGTTTTCGTCTTGACTCTCCGGTAGAAACTTTGGGGCACTCTTTGAAGTACTTTGTGTTGGTTGAATAGATGAATCTGAGATTGTGTGATGCATATCATATAATCATGCCCACAGATACTTGTGGTGACAATGGAGTATCTAGGTGACATTAGGGTTTTGGTTGATTTGTGTCTTAAGGTGTTATTCTACTATGAACTCTATGATAGATCGAACGGAAAGAATAGCTTCATGTTATTTTACTACGGACTCTTGAATAGATAGATCAAAAAGGATAACTTTGAGGTGGTTTCGTACCCTACCATAATCTCTTCATTTGTTCTCCGCTATTAATGGCTTTGGAGTGACTCTTTGTTGCATGTTGAGGGATAGTTATATGATCCAGTTATGTTATTATTGTTGAGAGAACTTGCACTAGTTAAAGTGTGAACCTTAGGCCTTGTTTCCTAGCATTGCAATACCGTTTACGCTCACTTTTATCGCTTGCTACCTTGCTGTTTTTATAATTTCAGATTACAAATACCTTTATCTACCACCCATATTGCACGTGTATCACCATCTCTTCGCCGAACTAGTGCACCTATACAATTTACCATTGTATCGGGTGTGTTGGGGACACAAGAGACTCTTTGTTATTTGGTTGCAGGGTTGTTTGAGAGAGACCATCTTCATCCTACGCCTCCCACAGATTGATAAACCTTAGGTCATCCACTTGAGGGAAATTTGCTACTGTCCTACAAACCTCTGCACTTGGAGGCCCAACAACGTCTACAAGAAGAAGGTTGTGTAGTAGACATCACCTCCCCCCTCATATATATATGTGGGAGGGGGAGGGAAGCAGCCCTAGGGGCACCCTAAGTAGGAGGGACCCTACTTGGGCTCCTACCCTAGGCCGGCGCTCCCTTTCCTTCTTTTGGCGATGAGGGAAAGGAAGGAGGAGATGGCGCCCCCCTTTTCCTTTCTCCCACCAAGTGGGAAAGAGAGGAGGAGGTGGCGCCCCCTCCTTTCCTTCCTATAGGGCCTGCGGCCAGGGAAAGGGGCGCACCAGCCCCTTGTGGGCTGGTCTATCCCTCCCTCGGCCCATTAAGCCCATATCTTTGCCGGGGTTTCCCAAAACTCCTTTCAGGTGACCCGATATTACCCGGTACCCTCCGGAACACTTCCGGTGTTCGAATACTAATGTCCTATATGTCAGTCTTACTTCTCGACCATTTCGAGACTCCTCGTCATGTCCGTGATCTCATCCGAGACTCCAAACAACATTCGGTCACCAAATCACATAACTCATATAATACAATATCGTCATCAAACGTTAAGCGTGCGGACCTTACGGGTTCGAGAACTATGTAGACATGACCGAGACACCTCTCCGGTCAATATTCAATAGCGAAACCTGGATGTCATATTGGCTCCCACTATTCTACGAAGATCTTTATCGGTCGAACTGTTATGACAACATACGTTATTCCCTTTGTCCATCAGTATGTTACTTGCCCAAGATTTGATCGTCCGTATCTTCATACCAAGTTCAATCTCGTTACTGGCAAGTCTCTTTACTCGTTCCGTAATACATCATCTTGCAACTAACTCATTAGTCACTTTGCTTGCAAGGCTTCTTATGATGTGTATTACCGAGAGGGCCCAGAGATACCTCTCCGATACTCGGAGTGACAAATCGTAATCTCGATCTATGTCAACCCAACAAACACCTTCGGAGATACCTGTAGAGCATCTTTATAATCACCCAGTTATGTTGTGATGTTTGATAGCACACAAGGCATTCCTCCGGTATCCGGGAGGTTCATAATCTCATAGTCGGAGGAATATGTATTTGACATGAAGAAAGCAATAGCAATAAAACTATACGATCAAAATGCTAAGCTAACACATCGGTCTTGTCCATCACATCATTCTCCTAATGATGTGATCTCGTTTATCAAATGACAACACATGTCTATGGTTAGGAAACTTAACCATCTTTGATCAACGAGCTAGTCTAGTAGAGGCTTACTAGGGACACGGTATTTTGTCTATGCATCCACACATGTATCAAGTATCCAGTTAATAAAATTCTAGCATGAATAGTAAACATTTATCATGAAATAAGGAAATATAAAATAACAACTTTATTGTTGCCTCTAAGGCATATTTTCTTCAGCCTCCCACTTGCACTAGAGTCAATAATCTAGTTCACATCGCCATGTGATTTAACACCAATAGTTCACATCGTCATGTGATTAACACCCATAGTTCACATCGCCATGTGACAAATACCCAAAGGGTTTACTAGAGTCAATAATCTAGTTCACATCTCCATGTGATTAACACCCAAAGAGTACTAAGGTGTGATCATATTTTGCTTGTGAGAGAAGTTTAGTCAACGGGTCTATCACATTCAGATCCGTATGTATTTCGCAAATTTCTATGTCTACAATGCTCTGCATGGAGCTACTCTAGCTAATTGCTCCCACTTTCAATACGTATCCAAATTGAGGCTCAGAGTCATCTGGATCGGTGAAAAAGCTTGCATCGACATAACTCCTTACGATGAACTCTTTATCACCTCCATAACCGAGAAATATTTCCTTATTCCTCTAAGGATAATTTTGACTGTTGTCTAGTTATCTACTCCTAGATCACTATTGTACCCCCTTGCCAAACTCATGGCAAGGCACATAATAGGTCTGGTACACAGCATGGCATACTTTATAGAACCTATGGCGGAGGCATAGGGAATGACTTTCATTCTCTCTATCTTCTGCCGTGGTCGGGCTTTTGAGTCTTACTCAACTTCACACTTTACAATACAGGTTAGAAGTCCTTCTTTAACTGAACCATTTTGAACTCCTTCAAAATCTTGTCAAGGTGTGTGCTTTGTGAAAGTCATATTAAGTGTCTCGATCTATCTCTATAGATCTTGATGCCCAATACATAAGTAGCTTTACCAAGGTCTTTTATTGAAAAATTCTTATTCGAGTATCCTTTTATGCTATCCAGAAATTCTATATCATTTACAAATAATATGTCAACCACATATAATATCAGAAATGCTACAGAGCTCCCAATCACTTTCTTGTAAATACAGGCTTCACCATAAGTTTGTATAAAACCATATGCTTTGATCACTTCATCAAAGCATATATTCCAACTCCGAGATGCTTGCACCAGTCCATAGATGGATTGCTGGAGCTTGCACACTTTGTTAGTACCTTTAGGATCGACAAAACCTTCTAGTTGTATCATATACAACTCTTCTTAGAGATATCCATTTAAGGAATGCAGTTTTGACATCCATTTGCCAGATTTTATAAAATGTGGCAATTGCTAACATGATTCGGACGGACTTAAGCATCGCTATAGTTGAGAAAGTATCATTGTAGTCAACCCCTTGAACTTGTCGAAAAAACCTTTTGCGACAAGTCAAGCTTTGTAGTTAGTAACATTACCATCAGCGTCAGTCTTCTTCTTGAAGATCCCTTTATTCTCTATGGATTGCCGATCATCGGGCAAGTCCACCAAAGTCCACACTTTGTTCTCATATATGGATCCTATCTCAAATTTCATGGCCTCAAGCCATCTGTCAGAATCTGGGCTCATCATAGCTTCTTCATAGTTTGTAGGTTCGCCATGGTCTAGTAACATGACCTCCAGGACATGATTACTATACCACTCTTGTGCGGATCATGCTCTATTTGATCTACGAGGTTCAGTAGTAACTTGATTTGAAGTTTCATGATCATTATCATTAGCTTCCTCTCTAGTTGGTGTAGGCATCACGGGAACGGTTTTCTGTGATGAGCTACTTTCCAATTCGAGAGAAGGTACAATTACCTCATCAAGTTCTACTTTCCTCCCACTCAATTCTTTCGAGAGAAACTCCTTCTCTAAAAAGAACTCATTCTTAGCAACAAATATTTTTTCCTTCGAACTTATGGTAGAAGGTATACCCAATAGTTTCTTTTGGGTATCCTATGAAGACGTACTTCTCCAATTTGGGTTCGAGCTTATCAGGCTGAAGCCTTTTGACATAAGTATCGCAACCCCAAAACTTTTAAGAAATGACAGCTTAGGTTTATTGCCAAACCATAGTTCATACGATGTCATCTCAATGGATTTAGATGGTGCCCTATTTAACGTGAATGCAGCTGTCTCTAATGCATAACCCCAAAACGATAGTGGTAAATCGGTAAGAGACATCATAGATCAAACCATTATCTAATAAAGTACGGTTACGACATTCGGACACACCATTACACTGTGGTGTTCCAGATGGCGTGAGTTGTGAACCTATTCCACATTGTTTTAAATGAAGGCCAAACTCGTAACTCAAATATTCGCCTCCGCGGTCAGATTGTAGAAACTTTATTTTCTTGTTACGATGATTCTCCACTTCACTCTGAAATTCTTTGAACTTTTCAAATGTTTTAGACTTGTGTTTCATTAAGTAGATATACCCATATCTGCTCAAATCAACTGTGAAGGTCAGAAAATAACGATTCCCGCCGCGAGCCTCAATACTCATTGGACCGCATACATCGGTATGTATTATTTCCAATAAGTCATTGGTTCGCTCCATTGTTTCAGAGAACGGAGTTTTAGTCATCTTGCCCATGCATGAGGCATGGTTCGCAAGTATCAAATGATTCATAACCAAGTGATTCCAAAAGCCCATCGGCATGGAGTTTCTTCATGCGCTTTACACCAATATGACCTAAACCACAGTGCCACAAGTATGTTGCACTATCATTATCAACTTTACATCTTTTGGCATCAATATTATAAATATGTGTATCACTACGATCGAGATTCGGTAAACCATTAACATTGGGTGTATGACCATAGAAAGGTTTTATTCATGTAAACATAATAACAATTTGTTCTCCATCTTAAATGAATGATTGTACTGCAATAAACACGATCCTATCTTGTTCATGCTCAATACAAACACCAAATAACATTTATTTAGGTACAACACTAATCTCGAAAGTATAGGGAGTGTGCGATGATGATCATATCAATCTTGGAACCACTTCCAACACACATCATCACTTCACCCTCAAGTAGTCTCCATTTATTCTCCGACTCCTGTTTCGAGTTACTAATCTTAGCAACCGAACAGGTATCAAATACCCAGGGTCTACTATGAGCACTAGTAAGGTACACATCAATAACATGTATATCAAATATACCTTTGTTCACTTTGTCATCCTTCTTATCCGCCAAATAATTGGGGTAGTTCCGCTTCCAGTGACCATTTCCTTTCCAGTAGAAGCACTCAGTTTTAGGCTTAGGTCCAGCTTTGGGCTTCTTCACGGGAGTGGCAACTTGCTTGCCAATCTTCTTGATGTTCCCTTTCTTTCCCTTGACCTTTTTCTTGAAACTAGTGGTCTTGTTAACCATCAACACTTGATGCTCCTTCTAGATTTCTACCTCCGCTACTTTGAGCATTACAAAGAGCTTGGAATTGTTTTCGTCATCCCTTGCATATTATAGTTCATCACAAAGTTCCAGTAACTTGGTGATAGTGACTAGAGAAATCTGTCAATCACTATCTTATCTGGAAGATTAACTCCCACTTGATTCAATCGATTGTAGTACTCAGAAATTCTGAGCACATGCCCACTGGTTGTGCTATTCTCCTCCATCTTGTAGGCAAAATACTTGTCAGAGGTCTCACACCTCCTGACATGAGCATGAGTCTGAAATACCAATTTCAGCTCTTGGAATATCTCATATGCTCCATGGCGTCCAAAACATTTTGAAGTCCCGGTTCTAAGCCATAAAGCATGGCGCACTAAACTATCAAGTAGTCATCATACTGAGCTTGCTAAACATTCATAACATCTGCGTCTGCTCCTACAATAGGTATGTCACCTAATGGTGCATCAAGGACATAATTTTTCTGTGCAACAATGAGGATAAACCTCATATCACATCATTGCTACTATCATCTTTCAACTTAGTTTTCTCTAGGAACATATCAAAAATAGGGGAGCTACAACATGAGCTATTGATCTACAACATAATTTGCAAATACTATCTGGACTAAGTTCATGGTAAATTTAAGTTCAATTAATCAAATTACTTAAGAACTCCCACTTAGATAGACATCCCTCAAGTCATCTAAATGATGTGATCCAAATCAACATAACCATGTCCGGTCATCACGTGAAATGGAGTAGTCATTAATGGTGAACATCTCTATGTTGATCATATCTACTATATAATTCATGTTCGACCTTTCGGTCTCAAGTGTTCTGAGGCCATGTCTGTACATGCTAGGCTCGTCAAGTTTAACCCAAGTATCCTGCATGTGCAAAATTGTCTTGCATCCGTTGTATGTGAACGTAGAGCCTATCACACCTGATCATCATGTGGTGTCTCAGCACGAAAAACTCTCGCAACGGTGCATACTCAGGGAGAACACTTATACCTTGAAATTTTAGTTAAGGGGTCATCTTATAATGATACCACCGTACTAAGCAAAATAAGATGCATAAAAGATAAACACCACATGCAATCAAAATATGTGACATGATATGGCCATCATCATCTTGTGCTTTTGATCTCCACCTCCAAAACATCGTCATGATCTCCATCGTCACTGGCTCGACACCTTGATCTCCATCGTAGCGTCGTGGTCATCTCGCCAACTATTTCTTCTACAACTATCGCTACCGCTTAGTGATAAAGTAAAGCAATTACATGGTGTTTGCATTTCATACAATAAAGCAACAACCATAAGGCTCCTGCCAGTTGCCGATAACTTTTACAAACCATGATCATATCATACAACAACATATATCACATCATGTCTTGACCATATCACATCACGACATGCCCTGCAAAAACAAGTTAGACGTCCTCTACTTTGTTGTTTCAAGGTTTATGTGGCTGCTACGGGCTTCTAGCAAGAACAGTTCTTACCTACGGCACAAAAACAACAACAGTGATTTATCAAGTTTGCTATTTTAACCTTCAACAAGGACCGTCCGCAGTCAAATTCGATTCAACTAAAGTAGGAGAAACACACAGCCGCCAGCCACCTTTATGCAAAACTAGTTTCATGCCTATCGGTGGAACCGGTCTCATGAATGTAGTCATGTAAGGTTGGTCCAGGCCGCTTCATCCAACAATACCGCCGAATCAAAATAAGACATTGGTGGTAAGCAGTATGACAATCACCGCCCACAACTCTTTGTGTTCTACTCATGCATATCATCTACGCATAGACCTGGCTCAGATGCCACTGTTGGGAAACGTAGCATGCAATTTCCAAAAATTTCCTACGCTCACGCAAGATCTATCTAGGATATGCATAGCAACGAGAGGGGGGAGTGTGTCTACGTACCCTCATAGACCAGAAGCAGAAGCGTTTGACAACGTGGTTGATGTAGTCGAACTTCTTCTCGTTTCGACCGATCAACCACCGAACGTATGGTACCTCCGAGTTCTGCACACGTTTAGCTCGATGACGTCCTCGAACTCTTGATCCAGCAAAGTGTCGAGAGTAGATGAGTTCGGTCAGCACGACGACATGGTGATGGGGATGGTGAAGTGATCCGCGCAGGGCTTCGCCTAGGCACTACGAGAATATGACTGAGGGTGTAATCTACGGAGGGAGACGCCGTACACTGCTAACAGATGTTGTTGTGTGTTCTAGGCGCCTCCCCCCATATATATAGGTGGGAGGGAGAAGGAAGCATCCCTAGGGGCGTCCCAAGTAGGAGGGATCCTACTTGGGCCCCTGCCCTAGGTCGGCGCCCCCCTTTCCTTCTTTTGGTGATGAGGGGAAGGAAGGAGGAGATGTCCCCCCCCCCCTTTCCTTTCTCCCACCAAGGGTGGAAGGCAGGAGGAGGTGGCGCCCCCTCCTTTCCTTCCTCTAGGACCTGTGGCCAGGGAAAGGGGTGCACCAGCCCCTTGTGGGCTGGTTTGTCCCTCCCTCAGCCCATTAAGCTCATTTCTTTGCCAGGGTTGCTCGAAACTCCTTTCCGGTGACCCGATATGTACCCGGTACCCTTCGGAACACTTCCGGTGTCCGAATACTATTGTCCTATATATCAATCTTTACTTGTCGGCCATTTCGAGACTCCTCGTCACGTCCGTGATCTCATCCGGGACTCTGAACAACATTCGGTCACCAAATCACATAACTCATATAATACAATATTGTCATTGAACGTTAAGCGTGCGGACCCTATGGGTTCGAGAACTATGTAGACATGACCGAGGCACCTCTCCTGTCAATAACCAATAGAAGAATCTGAATGCTCATACTGGCTCCCACATATTCTACAAAGATCTTTATCAGTCGAACTGTTATGACAACATACGTTATTCCCTTTGTCCATCGGTATGTTACTTGCCCGAGATTTGATCGTCGGTATCTTCATACCTAGTTCGATCTCATTACTGGCAAGTCCCTTTACTCGTTCCATAATACATCATCTTGCAACTAACTCATTAGTCACTTTGCTCACAAGGCTTCTTATGATGTGTATTACCGAGAGGGGCCAGAGATACCTCTCCGATACTCGGAGTGACAAACCCTAATCTCGAAAAACTGAACGACCATAATACTAAGCTAACGAATGGGTCTTGTCCATCACATCATTCTCCTAATGATGTGATCCCATTTATCAAATGACAACACATGTCTATGGTTAGAAAACTTAACCATCTTTGATCAACACATATATCATGAATAATACATATATCAAGTTTCCGATTAATACAATTCTATGTATCCACACATATATCAAGTTTCCGATTAATACAATTCTAGCATGAATAATAAACATTTATCATGAAATAAGGAAATATGAAATAACAACTTTATTATTGCCTCTAGGGCATATTTCCTTCAAATAATTATGTAGCTATGTGAGGACTCTCTCTCAGTTAAAAATTTTAGATCTTAATATTTTATTCAAACAGCTAGCAAAATAAAATAAAATGGCATTTCAAGGATAGCACATATCATGTGAAGAAGCAAAAACTTAGGCTCAACCAAAACTGACTGATCATTGTTGAAGAAGAAAGGTGGAATGCCAACCAGGGCATCCCCAAGCTTAGATGCTTGAGACTTCTTGAAATATTATTTTGGGATGCCTTGGGCATCCCCAAGCTTGAGCTCTTGTGTCTCCTTAATTCCTTTTATATCACGGTTTCCCTAATTCTTAAAAAATTCATCCACACAAAACTCAACAAGAACTCGTGAGATAAGTTAGTATAAATCAATGCAAAACCTTATCATTCTCTACTGTAGAAAATCACTAGAATTATAATTTGACATTTCATACTAAATGTCTCTGCATATTTAATAATCATATCCTGAAATAGAATCATTAAACAAGCAAACATATGAAAACAATGCAAACATAACATCAATCTGTCTAAACAGAACAGTGTGCAAAGAATGCATGAGGAATCATACTTCCCTAACTCGAAATATTCTGAAAAATTACCACACTATAGAAAATTTGTTGTTACTCATTGTGTAAAAATTTCAAGATTTTATCATGTTCTGACTATTCACAAATATTCAAACAATGATAGAAAACTTTTTGTTTTCAAAACAGCAACATATAGACTTGTAAAATAAGCATGGTAAAGGCTACACTTGACCCTTTTATTGAACGAAAAGATGCAAAAAATTACTCTTAATAACAACAAGTAAATCCTAATAAAATAAAATGACACTCCAAGCAAAACACATATCATGTGGTGAATAAAAATGTAGCCTCAAGTAAATTTACTGATGGATTGAAGACAAAAGAGGGGATGTCATCCGAGGCATCCCCAAGCTTAGGTGGTTGGTTGTCCTTGAATAGTACCTTGGGGTGCCTTGGGCATCCCCAAGCTTAGGCACTTGCCACTCCTTTGTTAGGAAACATAGCATGCAATTTCAAAAAAATTCCTACGCTCACGCAAGATCTATCTAGGAGATGCATAGCAACGAGAGGGGGAGAGTGAGTCCACGTACCCTCGTAGACTGAAAGCGGAAGCGTTTTCTTAACGCTGTTGATGTAGTCAAACGTCTTCTCATTCTGACCGATCAAGTACCGAACGTACGGCACCCCCGAGTTTTGCACACGTTCAGCGCGATGACATCCCCTGAGCTCTTGATCCAACAGAGGGTCGAGGAAGTAGATGAGTTTCGTCAGCACGACGACGTGGTGACGGTGATGTGATCCGCGCAGGGCTTCACCTAAGCACCACGAGAATATGACCGGAGGCGTAAACTGTGGAGGGGGGCACTGCACACGGCTTGGAACAATTGATATGTGTTGTAGGGGTGCCCTCCCCCCGTATATAAAGGAGGGAGGGAGAGGAGGCCGGTCCTAGGCGCGCCCCAAGTAGGAGGAGTCCTACTTGGGGTCCTAGTAGGATTCCACCCCCCCCCCCCACTTCCTTTTATCGAAGGGGGAAAGGGGAAAGGAGAGAGGGGAGGAGAAGGAAAGGGGGCACTACCCCCTCCCCTAGTCCAATTCGGCCTCCTTCCCTGTGGGGGGTGCACCACCCCTATGTGGGCTGGTGTGCCTCCCTCCTATGGCCCATACAGCCCATATCTTTCCCCGGGGGTTCCGGTAACCCCTCTGGTACTCCGATATGTACACGATACATTCCGGGACACTTTCGGTGTCCGAATACTACCTTCCAATATATCAATATTTACCTCGAGACTCCTCTTCATGTCCGTGATCTCATCTGGGACTCCGAACAACCTTCGGTCACCAAAACACATAACTCATATAATACAAATCGTCAAGCATGCGGACCCTTCGGTTTGAGAACTATGTAGACATGACCGAGACACCTCTCCGGTCAATAACCAATAGCGGAACCTGGATGCTCATATTGGCTGCCACATATTCTACCAAGATCTTTATCGGTCGAACCGCTATGACAACATACGTTATTCCCTTTATCATCGGTATGTTACTTACCCGAGATTCGATCGTCGGTATCTTCATACCTAGTTCAATCTCATTTCCGGCAAGTCTCTTTACTTGTTCCGTAATGCATCATCCCGTAACTAACGCATTAGTCACATTGTTTGCAAGGCTTCATATGATGTGCATTACCGAGAGGGCCTAGAGATACCTCTCCGATACTTAGAGTGACAAATCCTAATCTCGATCTATGCCAACCCAACAAACACCTTCGGAGATACATGTAAAGCATCTTTATAATCACCCAGTTACGTTGTGATGTTTGATAGCACACAAGGCATTCCTCTGGTGTCCGAGAGTTGCATAATCTCATAGTCGGAGGAATGTGTATATGACATGAAGAAAGCAATAGCAATAAAACTGAACGATCATTATGCTAAGCTAATAGGTGGGTCTTGTCCATCACATCATTCTCCTAATGATGTGATCACGTTCATCAAATGACAACACATGTCCATGGCTAGGAAGCTTAACCATCTTTGATCAACGGGTTAGTCTAGTAGAGGCATACTAGGGATACGGTGTTTTATATATGTATTCACACATGTATTAAGTTTTCGGTTAATACAATTCTAGCATGAATAATAAACATTTATCATGAATAAGGAAATATAAAAATAACAACTTTATTATTGCCTCTAGGTCATATTTCCTTCATCCTTATTCCGCAGTCCATCGAAACTTCACCCAAAACTTGAGAACTTCACAACAAAAAACTTAACAGAAAACTCGTAAGCTCCGTCAGTATCATAAAGCAAATCACCACTTAGGTACTGTTGTGAACTCATTCTAAATTTATATTGGTGTTATATCTACTGTGTTCCAACTTCTCCATCGTTCATACCCTCTGATACTATCCATAGATTCATCAAAATAAGCAAACAACACAATGAAAACAGAATCTGTCAAAAATAGAACAGTCTATAGTAATCTGGGAACTTCGTGTACCTATGTAACTTCAAAAATTCTGAAAAATTAGGAAATTCTAGGCAATTTGTATATAAATCTTGTGTAAAAAATTCATATCAAAAGCGTGCTTCTGTGAATTTATAAAATTTTGACAATGAGCGCAAAAGTTTCTATTTTTCAGCAAGATCAAATCAACTATCACCATAGACCATCCCAAAGGTCTTACTTGGCACTTTATTGAAATAAAAGCTATAAAATATGATTTATATAGTATCTTAATCATGTGAACACATGAAGACATTAGGTATAAATATTGGGTTGTCTCCCAACAAGCGGTTTTCTTTAATGCCTTTTTAGCTAGGCATGATGATGTTAATGATGCTCATATAAGAGGTAAGAGTTGAAACATAAAGGGAGCATCATGAATCATATGACTAGCACATTTAAGTCTAACCCACTTCCTATGCATAGGGATTTTGTGAGCAAACAATTTATGGGAGCAAGAATCAACTAGCATAGGAAGGCAAAACAAGCATAACTTCAAGATTTTCAACACAGAGAGAGGAAACTTGATATTGCTGCAATATGTATGCATATGTTCCTCTCTCATAATAATTTTCAGTAGCACCACGAATGAATTCAACAATATAACCATCACATAAAGCACTCTTTTCATGCTCCACATGCATAAACAATTTATTACTCTCCACATAAGCAAATTTATTATCATGAATAGTAGTGGGAGCAAACTCAACACAATAACTATCATGTGAGGCATAATCCAATTTAAAATTAAAATCATGATGACAAGTTTCATTGTTATCATTATTCTTTATAGCATACATGTCATCACAATAATCATCATAGATAGTAAGTTTGTTCTCATAATCAATTGGAACCTCTTCCAAAATAGTGGATTCGTCACTAAATAAAGTCACAACCTCTCAGAATCCACTTTCATCAATATTGTGAAAAGATTCAACACCCTCCAAAATAGTGGGATCATTAACTAGAGTTGACACTCTTCCAAACCCACTTTCAACATAATGATCATAAATAGGAGGCATGCTATCATCATAATAAATTTGCTCATCAAAACTTGGGGGGGGGGGTAAAAATATCATCTTCATCAAACATAGCATCCCCAATCTTATGGCTTTGCATATCATTAGCATCATGGATATTCAAAGAATTCATACCAACAACATTGCAATCATGCTCATCATTCAAAGATTTTATGCCAAACATTTTATTAACTTCTTCTTCTAACACTTGAGCACAATTTTCCTTTCCATCATTTTCATGAAAGACATTAAAAAGATGAAGCATATGAGGCAACCTCAATTCCATTTTTTTGAATTTTCTTTTATAGACTAAACTAGTGATAAAACAAGAAACTAAAAGATTCAATTGCAAGATCTAAAGATATACCTTAAAGCACTAACCTCCCCGGCAACAGCGCCAGAAAAGAGCTTGATGTCTACTACGCAACCTTCTTCTTGTAGACTCGTGTTGGGCCTCCAAGCGCAGAGTTTTGTAGGACAGTAGCAAATTTCCCTCGAGTGGATGACCTACGGTTTATCAATCCATGGGAGGCATAGGATGAAGATGGTCTCTCTCAAACAACCCTGCAACCAAATAACAAAGAGTCTCTTATGTCCCCAACACACCCAATACAATGGTAAATTGTATAGGTGCACTAGTTCGGCGAAGAGATGGTGATACAAGTGTAATATGGATGGTAGATATAAATTTTTTTAGTCTGAAAATATAAAAACAGCAAGGTAACTAGTAACAAAAGTGAGTGAAAATGGTATCGCAATGCTTGAAAACAAGGCCTAGGGTTCATATTTTCACTAGTGCAAGTTCTCTCAACAATCATAACATAATTAAATCATATGGAAATCCCTCAACATGCGACAAAAGTCCCTCCAAAGTTCCTATCATGGAGAACATAAGATGAAATTGCTTGTAGGGTATGAAACCACCTCAAAGTTATTCTTTCCGATCAATCCATTGAGCTATTCCTATAAGTGTCACAAACAACCCTAGAGTTCGTAGTAAAATAACATCATATGACACACATCAATCAACCCTAATGTCACCTAGATATTCCAATGTCACCACAAGTATCCGTGGGTCAATTATACGATATGCATCAAACAACTTCGGATTCATAATATTCAATCCAACACAAAGAATCTAAAAGAGTGCCCCAAGATTCCTACCGAAGACACAAGGACAAAAACGTGCATCAACCCCTATGCATAGATTACCCCAATGTCACCTCGGGAATCCGTGGTTGAGGGCCAAAACATACATCAAGTGAATCAATAGAACACCCCATTTTCACCACCGGTATCCCACACAAGACATACATCAAGTGTTCTCACATCTATAATAGTATTCAATCCGATAATAGTGAAACCTCCAAGGTAAAACTCAATTCGTCACAAGAAGGTAGAGGGGAGAAACACCATATGACCCAACTATAATACCAAAGCTCGAGGTACATCAAGATCGTGCCAAATCAAGAACAAGAGAGAGAGGGGGGGGAGAGAGAGATCAAACACATAGCTACTGGTACATATCCTCAGCCCTGAGGGTGAACTGCTCCCTCCTCGTCATGGAGACCGCCAGGATGATGAAGATGGCCTTCGGTGATGGCTTCCCCCTCCGGCAAGGTGCCGGAACGGGCTCCCGGTTGGTTTTTCGTGGCTACAGAGGCTTGCGGCGGCGGAACTCCCGATCTAGGTTTCTTTCTGGGGGTTTTGGGATTTATAGGAATTTTTGGCGTCGGCCTCGCGTCAGGGGGACGCTCAAGGGGCCATAATCCAGGGGGCGCGCCCTAAGGGGGTCGCCCCCTAGGCTTGTGGACTCCTCGTCCACCTCCTGGCCTGGCTCCGATGCTCCGTGGGTCTCTTCTGGTCCATAAAAAACGCCGTAAATTTTCACCTAGTTTGGATTCCATTTGATATCCCTTTTCTGTAAAACTCAAAAACAAGGAAGAAACATAAACTGGCAGTGGTCTCTAGGTTAATAGGTTAGTCCCAAAAATAATATAAAATAAATGCATATAAAACATCCAAATAGATAATATAATAGCATGGAACAATCAAAAATTATAGATACGTTGGAGACGTATCAGTTTCACCTGTCTTTTTCTTTCTTTTGTTTCTTTGTGCTGTTTGTAATAGTTTTCAACCGGTTTTCTTTGTTTTTTATGTTTTCTTTCTTTCTTTAATCGTTATATTTGATTTTTGTTTCTTCTGTGTTTCTTCATCGGTTCTATTTGTTTTTTTTTTGTTTTTTCTTATTCTATTTTTTTCAACACATGTATTCTGCATTCTTAGTAAACATGAGGGAAAATTGACGCACATTGAACATTTGCAAATACAAGATGTATAATTTTTTCAAATAAAGGATATTTAAAGTTTTTAGAGTACATGTTAAACATTTTTCAAGTACACATTGAATATTTTTTAAGTGCACGAAGCAATTTTCAAATCTGCATGAACATTTTTTACGTTATATATTTTGTCAATTTTGTTTTGAATGGTACAAAACATTTTTGATACTATTAAAACATTTTATTAATTTTGAAAAACGCACGAACATGTTGTTGAGACATGTAATGATATTTTTTTAATGTCACATACACTCTTTTGAGTCGTATGAAACTTTTTTGAACTATGTAAATATTTTTTTACATTGTATGATCTTTTTTAAAAATCACATAGATATTTTTCAAACACTTGATTTTTTTTTAATGTCATGTATACTCTTTTGAGGGTTATGATACATTTTTCTGAATTATGCGAACATATGTTTACACTATATAGACATTTTTTAAATTTTTTGAACATTTTTTGCGAAGTATGTGAATATAATTTCGGAAATGCTATCTCCATTTGTTAAAGGTTGCGCGAACATTTTTATACACTGAATGAACATTTTTTATTCAAGTGATTAACATATTTTAAGATTGAAATAAGATATGTTTCCATTTGAGAAATATAAATAAAAGTAATAAACAAACAAAAAAACATGCGCTAGGAGCCAACCCTCCCTCCTGTGATTAGGGCTGCAAGAAAAGCTCGAGACGCGTGAGCCGCTCGAGATCGACTCGTTTTTCGACTTGACTCGAGATCGACTCAAAAAGAAATGAGCTGAGTTTGACCACTTTATGTAGCTGGACCTAGAAATGAGCCGATCTTGAGCCAATGTTGGCTCGCTTGATTTTAGCTCGATAGCTCGACAGAATATCATTATGTTAAATGATCATGCCATATATTAAATGAAAATAAGATAATTTATTGCCATATATGTACTCTATAATTTTTCTCCATTTTATTTACCAATGAACATGGAAACTTATTTAAGTGCAGAAAAGATTTAGGCCTAATTAGGGCACGTGGTCGACTATGTGTTTTTGGCAAAGGTTTCCAGCATATTCACCTTAATTTTCTTTTTTGTTTTTCATCCATAGATTTATAATTGTTACCATCTCATTTAGCTCGAAACTAGCTCGAGATCGACTCGAGATCGTTACAAACTGAGCACGAGTCATGTTCTACAGCTCGGTCATGAGCTTCAGTCAGTTTGAGCTCGCTCGAATTTTCATATGAGTTGAGCTGAGCCAACTCCAACTCGCTCGAGCTCGACTCGTTTGCAGCCCTACCTGTGATGGGCCGACCGATTTAGGGGCGCCTATGGCTAGGGGTTATTTCATGTCACAATAAGCGAGACAAAGCACCTCCCCGGTCAGCTATGCAGCTGATGACTATATAATCTCCCGTGGCTAGCAAATGTAGGTGGTGAATCAGATGTGGCCGAAGCTAACTGTCCATGTATTGCTTCCTTACTTTCTCTGCAAGATGGACTAGACAGATGGAAACAAGGACAAAAGAAAACTAGACACAGGAAAACACTACCATTCTCGCTGCATTTACCAAGTAATCCATGCCAACTCATTCGAATTCATGTCTCTAGAACTAGGCCGTTAACAGTAGTGGCACGGGTTCTTGTGACTTTGGATCGACCGTTGGTCCTAATAACCCATCCGCAAAGATGTCACCAGAACTAGTCCTGAAACTGAGCCCAATCGGCCGAAAGTTATAAAACTCTCGAGGCCATACTGGATGGAAGGTCGCGAATGCTATATCTCCCCTATCGGACCTCCTATACAATATGGCGCCTTAAGCGCCAGTTGTCCCGCTCGCTCTGACATGCTTCGTGAGTTGGTCCAGCCTATTAACACGAACACTCACTTGATCCCTCCATTGACAAGCAGGTTCGCTTGCTCGCTCGATTCTTCTTCAGGTTCACTTGTTCGCTAAGAAAATGACCCTTAACCATTAACTTTTTGAAAATTTGGAAAAACTCAAAAATAAAATAAAAATGTCATTGTTTGAAAAAAGTTCATCAAATTGGAAAAAATCAAAAATCTGAAAACCTTCATCTGTTTTGCAAAAGGTTCATTGAATTTGGGAAAAGGTTCATCGAATTTTGGAAAAAAGAACTCGAATTTGGAAAAGGTTCACCAATACTTAAAAAAAGTTAATCAATTTTTTAAAAAGTTCATGGAGATTGAAAAAAGTTCATGAATTTCTAAAAAGGGAAAAAGGGGAAATTAAAGAAATGAGAAAAAAAATACAAAATACAAAATAAAAAGTATAAGTACAATTCTAAATTTGTAAAATAAAAAATGAAAAAGAAATGAAAAAATTAGAAGAAAAAGAACAAGAACGTAAAAATCAAACAAAACCAGTCCAGAAAAAAAAAGAATAAAAAGGGTTGGCAAGCTTCTGGAAGCTTCCAAAAACCTGTGATTGAACTATCCCGTATACCTTTTAAATGGGCCGCCCGATGCAGCATCGATGGAGGTGGGGTTGTGCTCCCGTTGCCGCCGAGTCCTTTAACCGGCGCAACGGGCATCGAACAGGAAATGTCCTTGCTTATAGCGAGCCGAACATTAGCATTGTCATTCGGTCGCTAGTTTAGTCCTTCGCCCGCTTGTTTTTGGGCGCCCCTATATCCTCCATTCAGTCTTCAGCACACAGAGGGAACCCTCGCCAGTTGCCCAGGTGCACGGAAAACATCTGCTTCATTTTTCGTTTGGTTTTTATTATTTTTTCCATTTTTCTTGATTTTTTTGTTTATACTTCCAAATATTCAAAATAAATATATTACAAAAATCAACCTACTTCAAAAATTTGAAATTTTTTAAAAAGCAATAGAAAATATATTAAATGTGCATAGAGAAAATGTTTATCATGTATACAAAAAGTGCTTATCAATATAATTTATCAGGTATTTCTAATAATACGTTAATCAAGCATTTGAAAAAATATTGAACAAGCGTTTGAAAAACTTTAAACAAGCATTTGGAAAATGTTAAATGCGTATAGAAAAATTGTTGACCATGTATTAAATAAATGATTAAAGAAATTTGATCACTTATATAAACATGTTAATCAAGCATTTTTTAAATTGAACAAGTAATTGAAAAAATTTAACTGTGTATAGAAAAAATTGTAGATCATATACTAAAAGAATGATAAACATTTTTTATCATGTATATGAAAATATAAATCAAGAATTTCAGAAAAAACTTGAACAAGTATTTGAAAAATGTTAATCAAGAATTTGAAAATATTAAATGTGTTTAGAATAAATGTTGATCATGTATTCAAATATGTTAATATTGCATTTGAAATATGTTAATCAATCATTTGACAAGTTAAATGTAAATAGAACACATGTTGATCATGTATTAGAAAAATGTTAATCTTGTACTCCCTCCGTAAAGAAATATAACAGTGTCTAGATCACTACTTTAGTTATCTAAATGCTTTTATATTTATTTACAGAGGGAGTACTTGAAAGATGTTAATCAAGAATTTGAAAAAGTTTAAAGTGTTTATAGAAAAAATGTTGACCATGTATTAAAAAATATTAATATTGTATTTAATTTTTTTTAATAAAGCATTTGAAAAATGTGTGTAGAATAAATGTATTCCAAAATTTTTGTTGACATATACAAAAATGTAGAATAAAAATAAAAGAAACGACGAAACCAAAAAACAATCATAAAAAAGAAACTAAATAAACCAAAGAAAAAACAAAAAAAACAAAGAAACAAATGCAATAAGAAGCAAAAACCGAAGGAGAAAAAGGAAAGGAAAGGGTAAACCGAATAAAAGAGAGGAAATGGAGAAAGAAAACACAAAAGCATTGAAAACCAAGAAGGAAATAAAAACCAAAGAAAATAATTGTAATAAATGTGTAAAAGCGCTCTTTTCATTCTAGTAGACCGTGCCCTATTAATTGTACAGGAACTCAAAGTCAGCACTAACAGTGCCGTCATGCAACGTGGTGATCCTAGGATCGATCCCTCGCGCGCTCCTTTTTAAACTTCATTTTCCTGAAAATATACACTAGCGGCACGGCCCAATACTGCCTCACTGCGAGAGGTGCTTCGGTCTCGGTTAATGCGAGATATAGCACTCACCCTTCTTTAATGAATGGCCTCTTCCGTTTTTTTCTTTTTTTTTTCTCTTTTCGTTTTGTTTTCCGGTTGCTTCCTATTTTCTTTTTTTCTTCAGTTGTTTACCTTGGTTTCTGTTGTTTCTTCATTTTTCATCTTATTATTCACAGTTGCTATTTTTTTATCTCTTTTTTCTTTCTTATTAGGTTTACTGGACTTTTTTGATATTATTTTAGTTTTATTTGTATTTATTTTTTTGTGTTTCCTTTTTTGATTTTATAGGTTTTCTTTGTACATTTTGTTGAATGCACCCAGTTTATATTTTTCTATAGATGTTTAAATTTTTCATACAACATTAACAATTTTTTAAACATATATTATTATGTCTAAATTTTATGCAAACATTGTACATTTTTTATATACATCAGAAACATTTTATCACACGTTTATCATTTCCCAAAGTCATGACTAAAATTTTGAAACATATTTTTATCTATACTTTGTTCGTACACATTCTATTAATTTTTGTATAAATCAGGACATTTTTATATACACATTTAACATTGTATAATACATGATTAACAGTTTTGAAAACTTATATATTTTGATGTCAACTTTTATCCTTGCACATTTTTCTATTTTTTATACACTTGTATACATTGGAGTCATTTTTCTATACACATTTAACAGTTTTAAATGCATGATTAACATTTTTCTAAAAAATCCAAATCTAGTTTTTTATTTATATTTTTTCCATATGCATTGTACAACTTTTCATATGTTTGATTAACATTTTTCAACTTTTTTTATATAAAGTGAATTTATAATAGACTTACTCAGAATATTTCAAAATACAAGTAATAGTAGAAAAATACAACAAAAAATGAATGAAAAGAAGTAAAAAATAAAGAAAGGAGAAAACTTTGGATTCATGTGTCCGCGCTGGGTTGGGCCAATCCGACGGCTGCCTTCGGCGACATGTCCATGGAAGGCCTGGGTGGCTGGACCGTTACCGGTCCATCCATCGTGTCAGTGGGAGCTCGCGAACGATGCAGACCGAGCTAATGACGATGACAGAGCGCGAGCCCCGACCCTACTGGCTATTGGAGCCACCCCATCCTGCACAGCTGCATTGCACCAGCCTGCCAAGAAGCGTCGAGTCTTGTTAGGGCATCTCCAACGCCGACCCTCAAACCGCCCGCATTCCTTCGGATCGGGTTGTCCGAATCGCGGAAGCCATCCAACATGGTCTGGTGTCGGTCTGCGACGCGGTTCTGACGCACTTTCTCCCGTAAATTGGAAACAGGGCGGGGAGCTCTGCGGGAATCCAGACATCAGACACGTAGGACTTCGACACCCCCGGGCCACCCAATCCACCATCCCGGTCCTATTTCCTTCCACTCCGCCTATTCTTCGCCTTACTTTGCATCCGCACCATCCACATCCGCCGCCGCTGCAGTACGCCTCCGGCCGCCACAGAGGCATTGTTGGACGTCTGCAACCAGCACCGACGTGCCCGCTCGCCTCTATGACCTAGAGCCGTTTGCACCCAGGTACACAAGGCCCCCTGTCGACGACCTCAGTGGCGGACACCACTTTCGGCAAGTGTTTGGTCAAATATCATTGAGCTTATTTTCGAACGCTATGTCATTCTTCAGAGTATGAAGGATGGCAAGCCCTACTCGATCATGGAGGATGAGTTGTTGTGCAATGCATGCTTGGTTATATCCGTGGATTTCATAGGCAGGAGAAACAGGGGGAGGGGGGCTTCTAGCAGCAAGTGCATGAAACATTTCACGCACGACAGCACATTGCGCCCTATGATATGTACATCATTCAACAACGCAACATGAGGTCGTTGTTGTATCGCTCGTATGCAATCCAGACCAGTGTCACTAAGTTGTGTGACATGGTTCGTCAGCTAGAGGCAAGGTGGCCATTGCACGTGGCAGAGGACAAGATTGTAAGTTTTGATTCCTCTTGCTCAACTTGTCGATTGATCCATTCACTCAATATTGGTCTACAGATTATGTAGTCCGCAGGCGCTGCCGTGGTGTACCATAGGACAGAGGGACGGACATTTACGTACACGCACTGTTGGATGAACCTGAAGGGGAGTATGTGTGGAAGGGCATGATCTATTAATGAAAAATGTGTTGAATATCCAGTTAATCTAGTCGAATTTGAGATATTGTGGTATTAAGACTTAATTTGCATGCTATGTGTGAATGATTTATACTATTTTCGACCAAAACTTTGATGAATATCAGCCGGTTTGTATAAATTTTGTCAGCTTGGTTTAAATGTATACAGACAGTTGTATACAAGGAGGACGTCTTCTCGTGGTGTTCCTACCTCTCTGCACGCTGCGTCGGGCCTATGTAATTCTGGACTTGCTGCCTTGGCAGCCTTTGAGTAATATATTCAGACGGGGAGCTCCCCATTGATTCTCAAAGAAAAAGTATACTGGATGGCGACCTCCTGCGTCCGTCTTCGTAGACTGGTCCCCTCTTGTCCGCAGACAAATGCGCGAAGGAAATTTGTGGATCGTTGTTACCGTTAGAGATGCCCGTTCTAGACCTACGTCGATTCACCATCTCCTTAGGCCTTGTACAATGGGAGATGCTTAGGAAGGTGCTTAGAAAAATAAACCGGGTTTTTTTGAAGCACCGGTGCCTATTTCTATAGGAGAGATGCTTAGTTAAGCATCTACCCTGTATAAATAAGCACCGGTGCTTAAAAAAATTCTGATTTATTTTTCTAAACACCTCTCCTAAGCATCTCCCATTGCACAAGGTCGCCTGCAAGTTGCGGTCTTGCGGATGGCACTCGAGAAGCAAGCATGAGCAGCAGCTACGGTGGCACCGTGTTATTACGTGAAATAAAAAGGAAAAAAGGCTTGGTCGCGTGATCTGTCAGTTGCATGCATGGTCGCCGTCGAAATTGAAATGGCGCCAAGCAAAGTGCCCACAGACGGATACGCGCCACGAACACGACATTGTTAGAGTTTGAACCGTTTATCTCATGTAATCTCAACCTATCTCTATCTCTTTCACCTCCCGTAGCTATCTCTACTTCCTAAATCGAACCAGATTGGGATTCTCTCTGGACTTGTACCCTACGGTAAGTTATGCCCTCAAATCAATATAAAGACACGCGGCTCCTCTACGGAGGAGTAGGAATGCTTATACCAATTCTAACATGGTATACAGAGCTAGCCTCTTCCCTATCATCTAGCGACACAACAAAACAATCAGAACCCTAGCGCCTTTCCTTCGCCATCATCATGAGCTCCAGCGTCGCCGGCCTCAACCTCGGCACGCATCCATCAGAGAAGCTCGCGAGGGGGAAATACCTCCTATGGAAAGCGCAAGTTCTGCCGGCCCTGCGAGGTGCGCAGGTGACCGGTCTTCTCAACGGCAGCGATGCAGCGCCGCCGAAAACAGTGGAGATCGCCAAGGCGAACAAGACCACGACCATCGAGCCGAATCCATTGTATGGTCCATGGATTGCCAAAGATCAGCAGGTCCTAAGTTACCTGCTGAATTCGCTCACACCAGAAATCCTCGCGCAAGTTATTGGTAAGGAAAGTACCCTTGATCTATGGACTGCTCTTACCACGATCTTTGCTGCGCAGTCACAATCGCGAATAACAAACTTGAGGATCGCCATCTCCAACACCAAGAAGGGCAACATGTCCAGCAATGCCTTCATCGCCAAGATGAAGAGCCTCGGAGACGAGCTTGCAGCAGCAGGACGTCCGGTGACAGATGGAGAGATGGTGGATTACATCCTCGCCGGACTCGATAGGGACTATGATCCCATCGTCGCAGCAGTTGGCGCCATCAAAAACTCCATTACGGCTGATGACCTTTTCTTGCAGATCTCCGCCTTCGATCAGAGGATGGAGATGCTAGGCGACGGACCAAGCTTCCGTTCGTCAGCTAATGCCGTGTACAGGGGGCGCGGCCAGTATCGGGGCAGAGGAGGTCGCGGACGAAGAGGGCGTGGTCGTTCTGACCGTGCTCGTTCTCCTCCTACTCGCAATGGTGGAAACAACGACTACCAGCAGCGTCAGCGCCAGCCGCCACCGCAGCAGCATCAGCAGCAACATGAGGATGATTACCCCGAGTGCCAGATATGTTACAAATACCATGCTGGCGGCGCCAGGGACTGCTGGGATCGGTACAAGGAAGATCGTCGGGAAAAGAAGAGGGTTAACCTCGTCACCAACTCATATGGCATCGACACCAATTGGTATGCAGATTCAGGAGCTACCGAGCATATCACAGGAGAGCTTGATAAATTGATGATGCGGGAGAAGTATCATGGAGGTGATCAAGTGCACACGGCAAGTGGAGCTGGTATGGATATTACTCACATTGGTAACTCAATTGTTAAAACCCCTCAGAAAGATTTTTGTCTAAACAATGTCTTACATATCCCTCATGCATTAAAAAATCTTGTCTCTGTTCATCGTTTTACTCTTGACAATAATGTTCTCATCACTTTCTATCCTTACTCTTTTGTGATTAAGGATTTGGCAACGAGGAGAGTCATCCTTAGAGGAAGATGCGAGGGAGGTCTTTATCCAATCATATCATCCTCTCCTTCGTCAGAGTCAAATAAACAAGCTTGGAGTGTCACCAAACCATCTTCAGAGAAGTGACATCGACGATTGGGTCATCCATCTTCAGTCATAGTTCAGCATGTCATTAGTAAAAATAAACTTCCTTTTGTGTCTAGTATTGAGTCAGTTTGTGATGCGTGTCAACAAGCAAAAAGTCATCAATTACCATATCCCATCTCTACTAGTGTATCTACTGGTCCATTACAACTTATCTTTTCAGATGTGTGAGGGCCAGCCTCCACCTCAGTTGGTAGATTTTCTTATTATGTAAGCTTTATTGATGACTATAGTAAATTTACTTGGATCTATTTGCTAAAGAAGCGATGCGATGTCTTTCAAGTTTTTAGCAACTTTCAAAGCCTTGTTGAACGTCAACTGAACTCTCAAATTCTTGCCATGCAAATGGACTGGGAAGGTGAGTATGAGAAACTGAATTCCTTTTTTCAAAAAATTGGAATTTCTCACCATGTATCTTGTCCCCATGCTCACCAACAGAACGGTTCTGCTGAACGAAAGCATCGACACATTGTTGAAGTAGGACTAGCATTGCTGGCTCATGCATCTATGCCTCTCAAATTTTGGGATGAGGCCTTTCTCGCCGCAACATACCTTATCAATATTAGACCCAGTAAAGTCATCAAATTTGAGAACCCCATCACTCGTCTTTTTGGTATTACTCCTGACTATACATCTCTCCGCATCTTTGGTTGTGCATATTGGCCGAATCTTCGACCATATAACACACGTAAACTTGCGTTTCGTTCCAAACAATGTGTTTTCCTGGGTTATAGTCCTATACACAAAGGGGTCAAATGTCTTGATGTCTCTACTGGCAGAATCTACATATCTAGGGATGTTGTCTTTGATGAGTCTATTTTTCCCTTCAAGTCACTCCATCCAAATGCCGGTGCCCTTCTTCGAAAAGAAATTCTTCTACTTCCGGAATTTGATAACCAATGTGCTAATATTCCTTCTAGTTCTACTCCGGGTACTATGTCTGTGCAGGTGCATGAAAAAAACGGCGTTCAAAACGGCCAAGATGATCAAAATCCGGTACAAAATGATGCTATATTTGATGTGTTTGAAGAAGAAGCAGCAGACGCAAAACACGAGGAGGATGCGGCGGCGCCTGCCACGCCTGTGCGCCGATCCATCTCGGATCACGGGCGGAGATCCGCGCGGGATCACGTGCCTGCCAGCCGACAGGAGAGTCAGGCATCTCCGGCCCGCTCCGCATCCGCCACGTTGACAGGAGACAACGCGGGATTCCCCTCGTCCGACGCGCGCATGCAAGGGACGTCCGGTGCGCGCATGCAGGGGACAGGAGCAGCAGGCTCGGGATCTTCTGCTCCAGATTACTCCGTGGACCCAGCCGTTGCTAGTTCAGGTCAGGCCACACCAGGGTCTACTAGATCAGATACATCAGCACAGTCTGCACACCTGGATGGGTCTCCTGGATCGTCTGCAACCAGCCGATCTGTGCAACAGCAAGAACAGTCTGCTACTACCTCAAGGGTCATGACCCGGCTACAACAAGGTATTAGAAATCCCAAAATAAGAAGAGATGGTACTATACCATATGGCATGTTATGTGTTTCAGGTGAACCAGCAAAGTTGAGAGATGTACTTGGAGATCCTAAATGGAAAAGGGCTATGGATGAAGAGTATGATGCACTCATGAAAAATAAGACATGACACTTGGTGCCAAATCAGAGAGGTAAAAATATTATTGACTGCAAGTGGGTCTATAGAATCAAAAGAAAAGCAGATGGCTCCATTGATAGGTATAAAGCACGTCTAGTTGCCAAAGGATTCAAGCAACGGTATGAGATTGATTATGAGGATACTTTCAGTCCAGTTATAAAAGCTGCTACTATAAGACTTGTGCTAGCCATTGCTGTTTCTAGGGGATGGAGTCTTCGACAGCTAGATGTTCAGAACGCGTTTCTGCATGGTGTTCTGGAAAAGGAGGTCTATATGAGGCAACCACCAGGATATGAAAACAAACAAACACCTCATTATGTTTGCAGGCTTGACAAAGCTCTTTATGGTCTGAAGCAGTCACCTAGAGCATGGTTCTCAAGGTTAAGTTCACAATTAAAGCATCTTGGATTTATTCCATCCAAGGCAGATACATCTCTCTTCATTTATAACAAGGCAAACACAATGATTTTTGTGCTCATGATATTATAGTTGCAAGCTCTTCTCAAGATGCCACTAATGCTCTCTTGCGCGATTTGAGTTCAGAATTTGCTTTGAAGGATCTTGGTGATTTACATTTCTTCTTAGGCATTGAAGTTAACAAGACTCAAGATGGCATAGTGTTGAATCAAGAGAAATATGCTACTGAACTTCTAACTCGTATGGGAATGAAGGATTGCAAACCCTCTCCTGCATCATTGTCTTCTTCAGAACAACTTTCAGCATATCAAGGAGAACCTCTTAATGAAGAGGAGAGCACAAAATATAGAAGTGTTGTTGGAGCCCTACAATACTTGACTTTGACACGGCCAGATATATCGTTTGCTGTGAACAAGGTTTGTCAATATTTACATGCTCCTACCTCCACACATTGGACGTCTGTCAAACGGATCGTACGATACATTAAGCACACTATGAGTTTGGGACTTCAGTTCAGACGTTCCAGTTCCACACTTGTCAGTGCATTCTCTGATGCTGATTGGGCAGGATGTGTTGATGACAGAAAGTCAACTGGAGGATTTGCAGTGTTTTTTGGTTCAAACCTTATTTCTTGGAGTGCCAGAAAACAAGCCACTGTGTCAAGGTCAAGTACAGAGGCTGAATACAAATCACTAGCAAATGCAACAGCTGAAATTATTTGGGTGGAGTCGTTGCTTCATGAGCTAGGAATCAAGCAACTTCGTATATCTTGTCTATGGTGTGATAACTTGGGAGCAACCTATCTTTCTGCTAATCCAGTGTTTCATGGTAGGACCAAACACATTGAAATTGATTTTCACTTTGTACGTGAAAGAGTTGCAGAGAAGAAGTTGATATACGATTCATTCCATCCAAAGATCAAGTAGCCGATGGATTCACCAAAGCTTTGCCAACCAAGTCCTTTGAAGAGTTCAAGAGAAATCTTAACATAGGATAGTTTAGATTAAGGGAGGCTGTTAGAGTTTGAACTGTTTATCTCATGTAATCTCAACCTATCTCTATCTCTTTCACCTCCCGTAGCTATCTCTACTTCCTAAACCGAACCAGATTGGGATTCTCTCTGGACTTGTACCCTACGGCAAGTTATGCCCTCAAATCAATATAGACACGCGGCTCCTCTACGGAGGAGTAGGAACGCTTATACCAATTCTAGCAGACATCTCCATCCGCTTGGCACGAGCGGTTCACTATCTCAAAAAGAAGACGATATCTTTATCTTCAACGGCATCCAGATCCAGGCATGCAGGCACCACGAGCGGTGCCGGCTGGCCGGCCTTTGCTACGTTGGGACCGGACGGACAACGAGCGGTCCGAGACTTTTGATTTTGAAGACGTACGTGCTTTTGCATGGTTGCGGCGTGCAGGGCCGAGCAGAAAGACACTAGTGGCGGTGCGAGCCAGCGAGGGACGCACACGGCGGCCTCGCCATCATTGCTTCTTCTCCGATCCGTGAATCCTTTGCGGCCGTCCATACGCGACGACATGTCAGGCAGTACCGTTCGTTCACGCACACCGTACGTACGTCCACCGCTCGATCCGGTGCTTGGCAAGTTGGCAACGTGCGAGGATAAGTTCTAGCAGCCGGTCGTCGGGCATGTGTACATGCTGGATCGTCGACAGAGACCAGCACCACGAGGTCCAGACGGACGATCGATCATCGGGCGGCCGTCCCGTCCCCGTCAACCACCACACCCCCAACAGCGCTAGTTGCTGTCTCCTGTGCATGCATGCGTGCCCGCGTGCCCGCGTGTGAACCTCACGACCGGCCGATCAATGCAACTTGGAGCTGCGTTCCGTCCCGTTTCGACGTCCGAAATGATGTCCCAACCGAACAAACCAAGTACAACAGTCCCTAGCTAGCACCTCCGACATGGTCCACTCACCACACGGCCATTATTCACCGGCGAGTTACGTTGTCATACTCGGGGAAAGCCTCTTTTTCAGGATCTGGCTAGCCCGGGTGCGTGCTCTGCTTCCACAGTCGCATGTCATGTGGATGGTCCTGTCGATCTGAGCCATGTGTTTGTGGGCACAGCCGCACTGCTTATTAGCTGGGGCGCGCGCTCCTGTGCGCGCGGTGCGTGCATCCATCCGTTCATCCGAGCGCGCGTGCCGCACAGCTGCTGGCCCGCTTGATTTGGAACGGCAGTGGTACGTACGCCATGCGTACTTCCGTTCCGTGGCCATGCATGCCCTTTCCTCTGAAGAAATACTCGTCTGTGAAACTTCACGCATGGTTGGTGGTACGTACGGCTGAAGACTGACGCTTCGGCGTGGCAGTGCTAATCAAACCTAATATTTTCCAAGCGCATGCATGCCCCGATCTACTTATGTGAACCACCCAACCTCGGCCCCTCTCTTTCGTTTATGTCATCCAATGATCAATGATCATGGGAAATATGGGCGTCTTGTGCAAGATGCATAGATCTGCAAACAGTGTTGTTCATTATCTCAGGGCTCCGGCATGAGCTAGTTTTTCTTTTCTTTTGGTTTATATGTGGGGCCTCGCGGCTACTCGTCACGTATATCACATTTCTAAAAAAGCAGGTTTTGCCTGGTATGAAAAAAAAACACCACGCATGTAGATTGTGATACATTATCTGTATTTGTAACTACTCCCCCGTTTCAGAATATAAGAGCTTTTTTTTGGGTCAACCTTGTTGCCTTTTATTAACTAGGTGGCCTCAGCCACTATAATGTCGTGAATACAATCTGGAGGAACAGAAAACCAAGTCTTACATTTAGGACAGTATAACCGAGCCTAATCCGAGCTCTCTCATGCCTTCAGCGATTTTGGCCGTCGGATTTCGTGTTTGAATCGTTTCTGGCCGTCAGATCTTGTTTCAGCACGAATTTACCGTGACTAGGCTACCTGTCCTAATGGGCCGCTACTCTGGGGATGTTTTTGCAGGCCTGTCGTTGAGTGGGCTTCGTTGGCCCATGTCTAAACTCACGAAGCTACACAGCGATAGGTGCTTCACTGGCCCATATATCATCTGCATCAACCCAGCGACGCCACGCACACGGCAAGCGAGAAAACCGACGGTCAGCGGACTCGAGCCGCGTGAGGGGAGCCAGCGCTCGAGCGAGCCGAGGCGACGCGCGCTAGGGAACCGGCGGTTCAGGGGATCTAGCCGACGCGAGCTGCTCGAGGGCCGCCTAAGCGCGGGATGCGGGTGAATCGGACGCCGGTCGATCCAGCCGGCCCGGGCGATCCGCCTGCGACAAAGAAAGATAGGCGTGCTGGCGATAATGGTCGACGGCTCGACGCCTCATCTACTGGAAACTGCTCCGTTCAGTTTCTAAGCGCGCATTCATGGCGAGCTTGAAAGAAATCTTTGGAGGGGCGAAGCTGTAAAGAAACAAATACGAAATCATACATATTCAACAAGTTAGATGTTGCAAATATCAAGTAACTTAGATAATTATATTGATCTTCTCCAGATTAGCTTACAAAATACATTTCTAATCAGTAGAGAATTCGGTTCACTACAAAGTGCTATTTAACCGTGGAACATTCAGTTCACTACTGACCAGCTCCAGAACAAAAGAAACTATACCCAAAATACTATTTAACTATGGAGCATCCAGTTCACTACAGATCAGCCCTTCGTTTCTTTACACCCTTAAAGTGCACAAGAACATCTTCATAGTTGTACTTCTCCACAATTTCACTCTCTATGTTTACTAGCAAGCTATTGGCTAGATAATCATCTTCCACTTCAAAGTAGAGAATGCACATTTCTTTCCATCATGGACCTTCTTCCAATTTACAAATCCTCGCACAGTAAAGACATCTGAACCACCTCGCTTGTTTTTATTGTTGCTGAACAAGAAACAATAAAAGCAATATGCACGATGACTGTCCTCCGAGTACTCCAACCATGATGGGAAATCCTTGAACCAGTCATATTTAAAGCGTCGTTTGCGACCTTCTGAACCGTAAGCTTTGTAATTCTTCAAGCGGGGCTGCATAATACCAAGCTTCAAATATGCTCGCCCCACATCATCTCTTTGATTAGGTGGATATTACCAAATCTGTGGACGTAGTGCTGGATCCCGCTGCAAGAATTCAATCCCTCAAAATTGTACTTCATTTATTTGAGTTTGATGGCCTTGTTGTTGAGGCATCGAAGGATGTGGTCCATGTTGCTCAAATTCGAGCAACAACAGAGGAGGCGGAACAGGAATTGCTTCTGTTGCTATTGGTTCATCAACTTCACATTCAGTTGAATCACCTCTCTTTCTTTTGAAAAACGCATCAATTGTTTTCCCCTTAAGCATCACTGCCTCTCTTGTTCCCTCTTAATCTGTAAAGGACATTTATATATTTCAGTATAAAATCCAATTGACAAAATCTAACTGACAAAATCAATGACCAGATGACCTAATTAGAATCTTCCTCCACTAAGGTAACAAAACTACAGAATCACAATATTCCAACTTTCCAGAATTTCCAAGGGGAGAGATTGAGAGAGATACAACCATACAGGGAGGGGAATCTGCTCACCGAGGCACTGCTGCGCGGGAGGACAGCCACAACCGAGGCAGAAGTGGATGAACCTGAGCGGAGGAGGAAGGAGTCGACCAACCCCTAGCCGGCCACCTGCCAGCCGGCCAGCGGTCGCCCCACGCCGGCAGGCCACAGCGGCCAGTTCCCAGTCGCCGGTGCCCCACGCCCACGCTCAGCCGTCCGTGGTCGCAAGTCAAAGGGGAAAAGGATTCTGGAGTATGGAGTTGGTCGCTGCATCCAGGCTCCAGGCATCGTAGACTAGTCCTAGTTGATAAGTGGGCCTGTGGGCTGTATGTATACATATAGGGGTAGTAAAAAAAATTCATTTTTGCAGGGGGGCGACGGCCCAGGTTCGCCCCCACGAAGCTCCGCCGTTGCATGGCGGGTGATGGCGTACATAAACTGACTGGTTCACCTCCTCGGTGCATCTACTTCATGCTATTTATTCTCTGCTCTTTGCATCTTTCCTCGTATTAATTTCTTTCACATCCCGCTTTCATGGACCGCATATGTGTTAATTCCTGTTGTTCCTGTGTGATTCAGGCGCCACTGCTGCCAATACAGCCATGGTGAAAGCACGACAACTGATGAGGAGGATGCGGCAGCAGCATTAGCGGCTTGACGATGCGGAGGAGGATAAGGAAGGGGCGGCGTACGTGGCTCACCGGCGCAAGAGGATGCGGCGGCGGCAGTATTAGTGGTTGGTCTAAGTCGACAGGTAAACCTTAATGCTAGCTCTTCACCTTCCTTTATCTCTGACCCCTGATGCCTTTTGTAATTCGCCCTTTATCCCGTTCATCTTGTCGGTTGCAGGTTTACAAGGTTCAGGGCGAGGATCGGCCGATGAAGAGATGGTGTGCGCAGCTGCTGCATGTTGAATTTGTGGTATAGTTGTCGTTTTATCCGTGCCATTTTAATCTGCTCAGAAGTCACCGGATGATGATTATAAGACCTGTTTTACAATTCGGTTTCTTTATAGTAGTATTACTTGGTGAATAGTTGTTACTTTTTGTGAAAGGAGAAGAGCAAAGCTAATGAAAATGCAGAAACCGGCCCATGTGTTGCAGGAATCAGAGACCTAAAAAGCACTATGTTGTCATGACGTAATTTTATTTCGGCCTTTTCAACATTGTGAATATCAGTTCTAGCACAAAGTTCATTGTAACTTGTAAGTGTGGTTGTATTGTAATATTGTGACCACTCATGATACTTGTATTGCCTTCACCTTTGATTCCTTCCTTGATGATATATCCTCTGTATTTTAATATTCTGACCTCCCATGGAACTTGTATTGCCTTGCCTTGATTCCTTCTTCCATGATATCCTCTTCCTTTTTAGATTTAATCCTTCAATTTTTCTCTGTTGCATTTGCAGCTTCATGGATCTGGAAGTATTGATATTGATGGTTCCAAGAGATGAAAAGGTGTTAAGTATTTTTTCTCTCTGTATAGATCGAGCTAAAGCCAACTGATTGTTGAACATTGCTTTGGAAACAACAGTTTAGGGAACTTTGCATACCCAAGTGCAACCTCATATGAATCTTGGAAGAAATGATATTTGCTGAATTTGTATATTCTCAGATTTTTGGCTTCGTAAATATTTATGGTTTAATCAGACATCTAATTGTATGTTTTGTTGTTTACAGTTTTGGTGTATTCTCTTCTGTTGAACTATAATATCGAGAAAATTAAAAAAAAAATTATATGAGTACATATATCAGTTCTACCCATTCGTCAAACATCCCTGATGTTTTTTTTCTGAATATTGCTATTTTTTGGGATGTCATGATGTGATCTTTTGCGACAGAATAGACCTATGAAGAAAGAGTTGAACACGGTACATTGGAAAACAATCAGATTCCTCTCTTCAGTTGCATGCCATTATTTTGGAAAATGGAGTGGACAAGCAAAAGCTGCAAGAAAGCGCAATAGTTCAAAGAACTTGAAACAAATGTATATTATAAGAGCCAACACACTTCATATGCCTAAAAATTACAAGAGCTCAAAACACTAAAAAATATATAAGAAATATTTCATATATCGAACAATTATAAGAGCCAAAAAAGACGGACGCGGCAACGCGCGCCATCGACAATCTAGTAATTTATTAAGGCAGACGTATCTAGCTAAATTATGCGCCGCACGGTTGACGGAGCATCTAGCCCAAACCGCACGGAAATCATCCTGAGAGGCGAGTAGCTCTTTCATCTCTTCGATGAGAGGGCCATGGCGGGATCTCACCAGCTCTGACCTCGACAAATCTTGCATCACACCCTGGTTGTCCGTCTCGAAACAGCTTTGCTGTTGACGGAGGGAGTACCATTTTAATCATGCATTTATAAGATAAATAAAGAGACAGGTTAAAATATTGACAACAGCAAACCAAAATCCGTAAGTCCACATTATAAAATGCAACGCATGCCCACCGATAAGAGTTTCCTGTAACATGACTGCGATTTTTTGAATTAATCCCACGTTTCAGCCGTTCAATTCAGAGGTGCAGAGTTATAGAATGGTCCTCGTGTCAGACAGCTATACCAATTCCTCGCCAAAGCTGCATCTGCTTGCCATCACAAGGAAAACGATGGCAGGGCAGAGCAGTAACAAACCGGCATTGAATCCGCTTGGAGCAGAGTTATAGAAATGGAACCGCCATTACTGCTCCCTCGGCCCTCCCAACCGGAAAGCCTACCACAAAAGGCCTGAGCTAATCGGAAAAGTTTCAGCGCGATATCTGTTCTGTACCGCAGGGTCCTATCCTATCCTATCTTCCTAGCTAGGGCAAGCCAGCAGCGGCTGCTCGGTCCTCCTCCTTCACAGGTCGGGATCACACAAACCGTCAATTCCCATTGCCATGCAACGGCTTCAATTCCGCCGGGCACCTACGTGCTCCGAGTATCACTCTAGCTATCACAGTAGCTCACGGCTGATAAACTATTACTACGGCCGTCGCTATCACAGCGACCCGTCTTATCAGCCTGACACCATTGCCGGCCCTGTTGTGCTAACTTGTCGCACCCACAAGACGAGAGCACATTTGATTACCTAGCTTGCTATACTTAACTCGGGATTGCTAGTTTTGGCTCTGCGCTGTTATAGAAACAATACACCATACCCCGTGGCCGGTGCAGCAGCGCGCAGGGGTATCTTCTGTTTCTGTGGATCATGGAAATGGCAGGGACAGAATTTCCAAGTGCGGCGAGTGAGGCCAGGCGTGTATATCAAGGAAGGGAGGAAGGTGACAACGACACTGCTGGCTATAACTATATGCTTTCCCGATCTCTGTTGCTTGCAAATACAGACACGCCCCCGCAGCACCACTGTATAGCACTGTTTGCAGAGAGCAACGCAACGCAAACATGGCAACGGGGCCAGGGCCAGAGGCTTCTTGGAGCCGTGCGGCAGTGTGTGAGAGAGGCCCGGATCTGCATGCATAGAGGGGAGTACGTACAGTTACACAGACGGAAATGCGTGATGCTTGCTTGCTTGCTTCAAGGAAAAGGTGTGATCAATGCGGAGATAATCCTCTACCCTAGCGAGGAGCGAGGAGATATACTAGGTGCAACAAAAGTGTAGCGGGGTCATCTTGGGGCGGGGACTGCTCTGTTTGTAGGCAGGCAGGCGCGGTTAATCAAGCATGCATGCATGCGTAAAGGGGCCGGGCATGCATCCCGACAAGACTCCGCAACAGAACAGAGATGCCGCGCGCCTACTAGGTGCGTACTTCCACGCAACCGACTGTGTAAGTTTAGTCTAGTATATAGGCAATAAATTAGTAATGGCAGCATCCTTGAAGAAAGAGAGACCCGGTGACGTTATAGGGAGGAGGTATATCGGCGCTGCTGTCCTGCCTCCTAGGGTTTCGCCGGAGGAAAGGAGGATGAAAACACTTCACCAATAGGAGATGGATCTGACCTGAAGCCCAAGTGTTAGGAGGCCATCATCCTTTTCAAGCTAGTGCGGTTCATTCGTGATCAACTCCAATAATTGTGCTCTCTTTTCAGGACAAATCATGCGAGATAAATAGTACTACTAAAAATGCTGGAGTATCATGCTTTCTTTTCAGGAGGAATCATGCATGCGGGGCAATGGTAAATAATTACACCGGTACACCACGTGAGCTTTTCTTGCTATTTATGGGTTAGTACACCACTACACCATGAGAGCTTAACAAATGATAGTGTACGTTTACAGAGAGCGAGACGTGACGGGCATCATTCTCGGCTGCCTCTCGCGAGGGGACATGCGAAATGATCCGGCCAGACGAAATTATTGGGCCCTCATGCCCGCGGTACACACACATAAAATTGCTTTGTTTAATGGATCCGGTGGTCAAAATTGTCAAAACGTCAGATCATGGCTAGCTAGCTGCTGCCCCTGATTCCCCTGAGCTGTCCGTACGTGACGTGAAAAATATTAAAATCCTCCCGCGCAGGCATGCAGCGCGCCGTGTCAAACCTTTGCGCGCTCCAGCCGCTACCTGTAAAGCGCCATTGACGACGAAATTTGACGGGTTGTGATTGAATTGAATAATGAGCAGGGTCGACGTTAGAGTCGTAGTGTTTGTCTAGCTACGAGCAATGTGGACAAATCAGTGGTTGGAGGAGTCACAGGAATAGGAAGATTCGAGCTCGGAGCTCGATCGTGTCCGTGCGTCGTCGTCACTGCAAATCCGGCGACGCACGCCATCGCCATCACCATCGCGCGTGCATGTGAGCCGCTCGATATCTTCCAGCGGACCAGTGTACAAGCATGCATGTGAGCGCGACGACGGGGAGTACGGGGCGTGGTATGGGCTCGTCGGTTCCGTCCAGCACGTACAGCATTTCCGTCGGACCGATCGGTCCGTCCGTCTCCGTCCGTGTCAGCACAATGCACGGCGGAAGCAAAATGACCGGCTGGTTTGCAGGTGCAATAATGCACCCAGCCCAGTCAGAACCTCGACGGCTCTCTCGCTGGCATATGATCTTTTCATCTTTACCAAGGCGATTGATCGAACCTATCTGGTACACGCTTCCCTGCTGTCCTCGTGTCGTGCTGTCAATGTTATGTGAGCTTGCTTTCTACGTACGTACCGCTGCTGTCTTCATTTGGCGTGCGTTGTACGTACCGGCCACCCGGCCAACCGCCCAACGCCACGTACCTAGCTACCGCTCATCAAGGGATGTTGTGCACTCGTACTACTAGTAACAAGGGTAAGTAAGTGTTACTGTAGTACTAGCGCACAGACACAGTGACTTTTATTTCGCTTGTCCCACGCAGAAAGCTCGTAAAAACCTTCCGCTGGTAAATCCCATCTGCAGCCGGGCCACCTTTTGCTCTGTTTCACAGCGCATGGAGCATGCAAGAAGCACTCATCAACAGCGAGGAATCGCCCGGCCGGCGCCGTAGAAAGCGACCGAGAGCCCGCAGCGTGCAGTGGTAGCTGGAGTATACAAGCCACCGCATTAATGCCCTCCTGTGGTCAATCTCTAGCCTAGCCCCCCGCGCCCCGTCTCAACCCAAGCGACGTACGTAGGCCAGCCGGTGTGCCGAGGTCGTCGACGGGACGGAGGGGTATTAATGGCGGCGTAGGCTCCGCTCAGCTACCGCCCGCAGCGCAGCAGCGTAGCTCACCCTCACCTCACCTGCCCTGCCCACGCCATGAACGCTCACACCGAGCTGCTGAGCTCCCAGGCTTAAATGCCCCGCAGAGCCGCCCATGCCCGTCCGCCCGTCGCTCTCGCCCGATCCGATGCCGCATTATTGCATCTGCATGCGCGCCACCACCCCCACCAGCCACCTCTCTCAGAGCTGAGCTGAGCTCGCGCGACTCGACTCTGATCGACGATAAATACCGCTGCACCCCGCAGCCGCGGCAAGCTCGTCTGCGCGCGCTCCATCCCGTAGCTAGTACCACTACCAGGACATTCCGGCAAGAGCTGTCTTCTCAATGGCGGCCCTGCGTGGAGTGGCGGCCGGCGGCGGCGTCGTGGGCGCCGTGGCGAGCGTCCTGGTGCTGTGGCTGGCGGCCGGAGGCACTGCCGGCCTGGTCGCCGCCGACCCTGGCGCGGAGCAGCGCGCGCGGGACCGGGTCGAGGCGCTGCCGGGGCAGCCGGCGGTGGTCTTCGCGCAGTACTCCGGGTACGTGACGGTGAGCGAGCGGCACGGGCGCGCGCTCTTCTACTGGCTCACCGAGGCCGCCGGCGGCGACGCGGCCAGCAAGCCCCTCGTCCTCTGGCTCAACGGCGGTAAGCGAAGCAAGCACCGTACATTCCTTAATTTCTTCGTGTGCTTGTCTGGAAATCACTGTGTGCTTGTTTAGTTTAGTTCTTTCTTCACTCACTCTCACGGTCGGTTCAGACAGAGTCTCACTGATCGTGTTTGACCGAAACCGTTCCTGCGGTCTCCCGATCATGATGAGCCTCCTACGCTTAGGCCTTCTTTGGATTGGAGATTTTCATGGGATATCAATCCTCAGGATTGTTTCCTATGAAAAGCATTTGGATCAAAGGATTGGGCCATTAAAATTTCTCAGGATTGGGTCTCCAAGGTGCTGATTTCAAAGGAATTTACACATGAGGTCTGACCTCTGAAAAAAATCCACAGGATTGGCTATGTCATGGCAATCAAATCCTCCATTTTTCCTATTCCTTTGTTTTGCAAATCCTGTGATCCAAAGAAGCCCTTACTTTCGCCACCTTTCGGAGTTTTAAAAAGGATGAAACTTTCCGGGGCTTTTGACACGAACTTCAAAGTTCTTCAAACTCGTTGCCAACACGCCTGGGTATACACAGTAACCAAAGGAAAGCCCCATGATTCTCCTCTGCCCCTCAAACAAACAATATACTACTCCAAGTCCAACCTTAATGCACAGTTGCACACACACAGATAAATGTAAGCAAGATCCAACGGCCACGAGTGTACGAACTGAAACTTGACATAATTCCAGGCTAGCTTGGCGCATTCCTTCCTTGGTGAAGGACAACGTACTGGTGATTTTTTTTCGTTTTGGGAGTTTGGGGCGGCTGTATCCGTATGATGGGGATGGCACGTAGTACGTGGTAGTGAATGCGCGCGCAGGCGGGAGTAAATGTGCGGGCGAGGACATGACCGATGCCTGAAACACGAGCATGGATCGCAGTTGCAGAGTGTCAGCTTGGCCTTTGCCCGTGCAACATGCATGACATGTTCTATCGTACTACGTTTTGCTTAGCTCTTTTGATGTGATATGAAACTTCAGGTGGGGCGAGGCTAGACAGTGGTTGTAATTAAACTCCATTCTCGGATGCTTTTGCCGTAGGAATGAAGCAATAAATAAGTCCACCTCGGTCGATAGATAGGTTACTGTCATCTCTGAATGTGATCTTCAGTATCTTGGTCACATGACATGCACGTTCAGTTATTAGTCATAAACAACTCGTCTTTCATAAGTACAAGTACCCATCGCCTGCACATGTTAGCGCAGAGAATTGTCTCATGCACCTGCACGCAAGGACATGGTGTTTAGCCCCTCCTAATCGCACTGCCACCCCTGAGTACAAAATCCCAATCGCTCTGAAGACGGCTGCGTGCCTGCATGCATGCCTCTGCCTTGCAAATGCAGCGCCACCCAAATTCCCATGCACCTGATCCGGCTGTCCTGCGCCGCTGAATGGAGCACCACACTACACCACACCACGCCGCACCTGCGCGACAGCGCGGCGTCGTCCTCGATGACGCAGTGACCCCAGCCGGCCAGCCGTCGCCGATGCAGAGCCGTCCAGAGCTCGATCCGGCCGGAGCCTGAGGCCTGCCTGATGAATGAACCCGTCCTTGGAGATCCGGGAAATCTTAGCCACAGGGCTCGCTGCTTCCTCATGTGAGTGAGCGCTGCCTATGTGACCGCTGCATGCGGTGCAGGGATGGAGGGGGCCAGCCAGGGCCACAGCGATGGACGAAATGATGAGCTACGTTGTGGTAGGCGTCGTGCAGCCAGCCGGCAGATATGTGTTTGGGCTCGTGCGTGCGTGACCACCGGAAAGGAGAAAAAGGCTGCGCCGGCGAGCCGCAGGCAGGCCACCATCTTTCGTCGTTGTTTTTCGTAGTAATCTTTTGTTGCTAGCTAATGCCGCTACAGTGGCCGCTTATTCCTTCTGCTCCATCTCTGGTCATTATCACTCACGCGCCGACGGATCGGGCGCGTCCAGGGGCTAGACACCAAACCTAAAACCTCGCCCCACACCGCCGCATACTACCAACAAGGATGTGCGATGTATCATTGTGCTCGGTACCGTGTCCTTTCCGGCACAGTAGTAGGCTACTGCCTACTGCGATCGATCTGCATCGGCGGCATTGCGGGTATGCATCTGCTCGTAGCGTGCCTGCAGAATGGCGACTCTGTGTGTGCGGTGGCCTTTTCCTCCTTGCACGCAGGCGCATGGCATGGCGTTGGCACGGAGTGAGAGAGTGATCGATCAACGCGTTGCCGCCGGCCGTGGTTTGTTTTACTTTGACCTGCGGTGCGGCTGCCTGCCTCGGGAATTGGGGACAGGCAGGCAGGCAGGCACAAACGGCCGGCGCACGCCTCTGCCGCTGGCTGCGCCCCTTTTCTTCTCCCTTGCGATTAGGATACCCTTTGCTTGTCTGAAGAAGAAGCATATCTTATCCGCAATACTAGATGTTGTTTTAAAATGTCAAGTGTTCACCGTAAGCACTAGACCATCACTGGTGCTTAACTGCCAGTGTCGCTTTGGCTCTCGTTCATCCGTCGCCCGTCGGCACCGATCGATCATCATTGTGGTCTGCTCTGCATCTCTGCCATGCCGTCTGTCTGTCCGGCCCTAGCTTTTGCCTTCATGCTCTGTCAGCTACAGCGTGCACGGCCCTACTTGACGCGCACATTTCACTTGCCGCATCATGACAACTTCCATGGCAACACAAGATGAATCTTCAAACGGGAGTGCAAACCTAGTACTGTATTTTTTATTTACCTTTTGCACTTCCGCCAGTGGGGTTGTCTGAATAATTTTGCTTCTCAGGGCCTGGGTGCTCCTCCGTGGCTTACGGCGCGTCCGAGGAGATCGGCCCGTTCCGGATCAAGCCCAACGGGACGGGGCTCTACCTCAACAAGTACTCGTGGAACAGAGGCGAGTCGCTAGTAATATTGCTTGTTTATGCCTAGAGATGCATTCAGCACAGGTGACTCACTGAAACTAACTGAATTTTGCTGCTGTATGCAGAGGCGAACCTTCTCTTCCTTGAGTCGCCGGCCGGCGTCGGCTTCTCCTACTCCAACACCTCCTCCGATCTCAAGACCTCCGGCGATCAGAGGACCGGTAATCCTCCACTGTAAAGCATGTTTGAGTCATGCAAAATTTCGACTGTTCAAACCTACTAGTGATTTTGATGTGCCTGTGGAATGTAATGCAGCGCGAGACTCGCTGCAGTTCTTGATCAGCTGGATGTCGCGGTTCCCGCAGTACCGGCACCGGGATTTCTACATCGCCGGAGAAAGCTACGCCGGTGAGTTACCATTGGGAACTCAGTGGGGTATCCTTCTTTCCATAGTTCTCTGGCTTTCAGAGCACCAGGAGAAAAACTCTTATGATAACTGTCACACTAGCACTATGATAGGAATAATGACCCACCTGAAAAGTACTTACACTCACTCTTGGGATCAATTCCTTTTTATCTCCAGGCCACTACGTGCCCCAGTTGGCGAGGAAGATCGTCGAGTACAACAAGGCTTCGCCCAACCCCCTCATCAACCTAAAGGGAATCCTTGTGAGCACCACATTCACTCAAAAGCAGCTACAGCATTTCACCAGTGGTGGATCGATCGCACTGAATCTTCCATCTTTTTGTTGGTCGTGATGGTGTACCCAGGTGGGGAACGCGGTGACCGACAACTACTACGACAACATCGGCACGGTGACCTACTGGTGGACGCACGCCATGATCTCCGACGGCACCTACCGGGCCATCCTCAAGCTCTGCAACTTCAGCAGCGCCAACGTCTCGAATGCCTGCAACCGCGCCATGAGCTACGCCATGAACCACGAGTTCGGGGACATCGACCAGTACAGCATCTACACGCCGTCCTGCCACGCCACCTCCGACTCGTCGGCGGCATCCGGCAACTCCACTGCACCCCGCAGGCACCGCCGTGCGGTGCTCAGGTTCAAGGACACCCTCATCCGCCGGAGGTCCAACAGCTACGACCCCTGCACGGAGACCTACGCCGAGAAGTACTACAACCGGCTCGACGTGCAGAGGGCCATGCACGCCAACACCACCAGGATCCCCTACAGATGGACCGCCTGCAGGTTCAGTTTCAGACATACTTTCTTTTTTGTTCTTGTTATGGCTGGGTCATGGAATAGAAGATTAACAAGCAGGGGATGTTTTGACACTGACAGTGATGTGCTCATCAAGACATGGAACGACTCCGAGTTGTCGATGCTGCCGACGTACAGGATGCTGATCAAGGCTGGGATCAGGATATGGGTGTTCAGGTAAGCTCAAGAGTCTGAAACAGGCAAAGTTTTCCTTCACCGCAGTACAAATTGTTTCAGTGGACGTAACCTATTTTGAATGGTGAATGCAGCGGCGACACGGATTCGGTTGTCCCGGTGACAGCGACGAGGTTTTCGCTCAGCCACCTTGGTCTGAAGACTAAGATCCGCTGGTACCCATGGTACTCAGCCGGTCAGGTACTCATCATGCCATTGCTGCTCTTCAATTGCAGTATATATATATATATATACAACAAAGAGGCACTGTAAACCACTTTGCATTTGCAGGTAGGAGGGTGGTCTGAGGTGTATGAAGGGCTGACATTTGCGTCGGTGAGAGGCGCAGGGCATGAGGTGCCACTGTTCCAGCCAAGGAGGGCCTTCAGGATGTTCGTGTCATTCCTGGCGGGGAAGCCATTGCCCAAATCCTGAAGGTGAACTGATGATGTGCAGCGTGATGCCTAGCTAAAGGTCTGAAAACTGTGTAAGATGGATGGAGAGAGTGATGTAGAGTGCCTGCAAGTAGTAGAAAATAACTAGTAGTAGTTCATTGGTGACGAGTGATTGATTTGGTCTGGGGAAAAGGATGAGAGGAGAATAAGGGTGATTATGCCATGGAAACCATGGGCATTTGCAGCAACGAGCAAATAAACTTGAAGGCTCTATTCCTGATGTTGTCTTATCGGTCTCTGTGAAATTTCCATATCAAGAATATTGTATCTTCCATGCCAGATAAAGCAGAGATGGGCAAAAATATGAACACTAAAAAAATTTCTCATATAAGCCATAAAGTCACAGTCATCAGAAATTTATTTCCCATGGAAACAGGTATCAAGCTCGCTAACCATTAAACCATACAGGAACAACATTGAAAAACAAGACGACGCTTCTAATAGAATCTCAAATAGCATGTTTTGCAACATCCATGAAACCAAATGCAACATCCTCAGGGGACTAGAGAAGAATCAGACCTTGAACCCCTCCGCATGGAGGTATCGCTTGTGAGCCTCGGCCCACTTGGTGCTCGCAGACTCCCTGTACTCGACGATGTACTCATCTCTGAGCCTCTTGGTGTTGGAGCAAGCGCAGCATATCTTTTTCTTCGGCTTTAAGTCAATGGTAGCAGCACAGGCGGCTCGCAACTCGCTATATATGGGCCGAAACGAGTATCGGGCCCGTCATGGACTGCATGGGCCCCTGGTCCTCACATGGGCCCAGAATCATTGCGGGTCATTAGCAGCCCTAAACGTAAAGTGGGCCCCAAGTTGTTTCAAACCTTTAACAGGCTGAGTAAACCACGGGCCTTAATTGGGACAGAAAATACCATTGCTTTTAACATGCTGAAAAAGGTATATTGGGCCTGAATTGTGCCGAATAATTCACGGGCCTACTGTAGGCCGAAATATATCTCGGTCCATTATTGGCCCAATTACATGACAGGCCATTGATATGCCAAAATATATCTCGGGTCTTGGTTGGCCCAATTACATAATAGGCTGTTAGTAGGCCAGATGCAAATTCAGGCCATAAATGGGCCCAATTATTCCACGGGCTTTTAACATGCTGATAATCAGGTTGGGCTGAAATTTGTCCATGAAGACCATGGACCGTTAAAGAGGTCAACTGTCACCTCGGACTAGAAATGGGCCCAAATGTAGCAAGGGCTGTTAAAAGGCTGAAAGTTGGTGGCGTGACGGTGGTCGGGCCAGCGGGCAGGAGAGCAGGCAGCGGTGGCGGAGTGGCAGCCAGGGGGGCAAAGCCATCATTCGCAGGGTAGCGAGAGGAGTCAGGGGCGTCGCCCATAGCAGCAGAAGCAGGATTGGCGACCGAGGCAAAGGGATTGATCTGGTCGGGGATATCTAATACAATGTTTGAGGAGGAACGAAGTATGGGGTTAATATACAGGTTATAGAGGGCCTCGGTCGAGGGGATCATGCGCTACTACACACAGATCGTGTGCCACGATCACCCGCATTCACACTTCCAGCGGTTGACCATATACATTTGTTGTAGGTTATATACGCAGTATACTCTAACATACGCAAAGGTTTGGTTGGTGTTGGCTGTTGCCTTGTCTTTTTAGTGTTCCACGCCACACCCTCCTAGCTATCAGCTTTAAAAAGACGGTCGTTCTGCCACAATTTCCCTTTTGCTTGTAGCGACAAGGGACCAAGCAACAGTAATCACCACCTCAACATCAGCAATGGCACATTTATCCTGGCTTATGTTGCAAAATCGGGGCACGAAACAGACATGACCTCGTGCAGTGACATCACCAGATTTTGAGTAGGCTTCTATGGCAACGTCCAGCAGTCCTTCAGTTTCTACAGAAATAACTTGCCTCGGCAGATATATGTTACCATCCCTACCTTTCAGCATTGCTTCACCTTTTGATTCAAGCAGTACAATTTGGCTAGATGAGGGATTGATAGCATGAGCAACTCGGCCACCATGTGCAAAAGGCCATGAACCACACTTGACAACTTGGGCACTCAAGATGGTAGCCTGGACCGTTCGTTTGACTCGCTGCAAGCATAACTCCAGTGTACATAAGCAATTATCAATGCAAAGGGTAGATACACCAAGACCTTCTCCACCATAATTGCAGACATGGTTGATCAACGCTTTATCTTGAGACTTTGTTGGACCTTTCACTTTCAGTTGGATTTCAATGTCAACTATGTCTGTTAACACAATTGCACGTGATGGCCCAATTAAGCGCAAAAAAGAATCCTGCAAACATCATCGGTCACCCCATTAACCAACAACAGAGAGTGCATGCAACCAAGATTTTCAAATAAAATGAAGAGAAAATTAAGAAAGTACGTACATCTTGATTGAGTTCTTTGGCATGGCTCCTATCACAACAGAAGAGAAGGTTACGGTTATGATCCGCGATGTCTCGAACAGCAATCACACCGTAAACAGCCAATGGCCAGGCGAGACCAGCAGCTATTTCCATGAGTTTGATGGAGAAGACCTGCAAGGTTTCCGGACTGGACCCAGCTGCATGATTGTTTGAGATGTGTCCAGATATATAGTGTGTAAACTGCATGGAACTCAGCGCCGCTGTAAAAAGGTTAAGCAAGCGTTAGAATGTTCTAATAAACAAGCATGAGGTACCACTCGATGACCAGCAAAATAAGCAAGAATCCATTCACAGCCGCCCGAAGTTTGGACAAAGTGTAAATCCTAGACTTTTGAATACAAGCGAAGATTTGATGTATATGAACTGTACTCCCTCCGCAAACTAATATAAGAGCGTTTAGAATACTAAAGTAGTGATCTAAACGCTCTTATATTAGTTTACACAGGGAGTACTAATTACTCCCCGGTTTCGTACTAGTTATCGCAAAAAAAAGCAATTAGTAATTTTTTTTTGGGGTCCGACGGTTGAGAGTCATCCTCAATATCCATCTGTCTACTATTGTTCATCTTCAACCCCAGCCAGCCATCGACCCCGACCCTCGATTTGGGTCGGCGACCCTGGGTCGTGGAACGCAGCACCTACTCCGCACCCCCACCTACACCTCCGACTACGTTGGTGCTCTGTAAACTGATTTGGATTCAAGCAAGCGACGCTAAAGAGAATTTGAAGCGCCCGATAGCTGAACCGATTAATAATTAAATAAAATTGACATTGGGTTGTACTCACTGGTGTCCGTGAAGAAGCCGCATGTTTCGCCCCACGCAGATTCCCAAACGCGAGCGTGCGACGCGAATTTCCTCGCCTCGTAAGCCATCGCCTTGTCGATTTCATCCGGACTCATCGGCGCCGCGGTCTTCTCTTACTCCGTGATGCCAAAGGGCTGGGCTTCTCCTCCCGTCGATCAGTCGATCGAGTCGACAAAAAAAAAAGCCGGCGGCGGGTGAGAGGGTTTGCTTGGGATCAATTTGATCCCTACTTATAGGTGCCTCCCGAATCGGATCTGGAGGCCTTTTCGATTGGTTTTGGGTTCTTTCCTGAAAGGAAACATTGTCTGTCTCGCCGAATCGATTACGGACCCAACCCCCACACGCATACATATACGTACGAAGCCAAAACCAACCGTCTGACTGAAACCAATCGTCCCGAAATTCATGTCGGGCCGTAGTTCAATCTATAATTGTTTTTTCAAAAGCCCCCTCGTAGAATTAATTATCGTGCTAATCACCCCGTCTCTACCTTCCTCCTTGCCGTCGTCACCATCGGCAACTTTCCCAAGCGCAGCCGCCGCCGGGCCTCAACCTTCCCCGCGCTTCCGGGCGCAGCTCGCAGGCTGTTGGTACTCCTCCTGTGAAATTGATGTGAAACTACTTCCGATTGAGCAAGAAGCAGAGAAAGGCAGAAACAATTGTGTGGATCGGGCAAAACAGAAGAAAGCAATAGTGTGGATCGGTAAAATCATTCAGTTCTTTACTCCTCTTGCGAAATTGAGCGGTGGATCAACAATAGTGTGTTTAAATCCAAAGCATTTGTAGTCCATACTGAACACTTGATCAATGGCTGATGAAGTTCACAGCCTTCATACTCAACACTTGATCCATCCATGGTTGTAAATCCGCTACTGCTAATGTATGAAGATACAGAATTATTCTGGGGTAGAGTAGAAGTTGTGATCGTGATTTTCTGGCAAAGTAGAGTACTATCTTCTCTGCATGTGATTATTTGGCAAAGAAGATACTGAGTTATATGAAGTCAGGACTTCTATTTATACAAACTAGAAAGCCAAAGTACAAGCTAGTGTTTTCCTGCTTATTTATATCTTCTCTGCATGCTTGTCAAAATGAGTTGAGTTGAGAACAGAGCAGCTCATTCCGAGGAGCAACAGGATATGCATCTTGACAGTAATTTTTGCACCAATAAGAAAAATGCTTGCATCTTGTCCGTAACTTTTGCACTTGCACCAACAAGAACTAAACTTTGGTTAACTGAATCCAATAACTACGGAGCTGTCCAGATTAACAAATTACAGTGCACAAATTTTCTGTCATCATCAGTAACAAAATTCAGATTAATAGATTAACACATTACAGTATCTACCAGACCAATGTCAAAATTCAGTAACAAAAATGTTCGGCGACTCCAGAGCATCTACCAGAGTTTGGTGCAGACCAGTGTCAAAATTCGTAAAAAAATTACCCCATAGACCAGTCGATCCACATGGAATGGACATTGGTGCAGACCAGTACATGCACTATATCAGACCAATGTTGATATACAGAATTGACAATTCTGTATATCAGCATTGTAATTCTGTATATCAACACTGTAATTCTGTACGTGCAGAATGGACACAAGGAATGGACATGGCAATATCAACACTTTTTTTTCTCGAATATGCACAAGTGTGCGTACTATATATTAAAGAAGAGGATATGGCAATATCAACACTATATACTAAGAATACTAAGCCAGTAAGGGTTTGATTTTTCTGGTTTTTCCGGAATTTTTTACCGCTCCTGAGAAAATGACGCGTGTGACGGAGGGTTTCCTTGTCGTTCCTATCTCTTAGCTACCTAGCCTCTTGCACTTTTTTCTTACCACGTCTTTCTTTCTATTGAATGCACATGAAGGGTCACGTCAGTTTCCTTTCATGTTCTGATCGTACGTGTCCATCGCTGCTTTGACTCTGGTTTCTTCGTTTGCCACGTTACAATTTTTACATCGGTTTCAGTTTTTTTCTATGGAAGATGGATCCAGTCGGGACGCGTATCTTCTCTCTAGAAAACTTCAGTTCAATCTCATGTCCCCTCCACCGCTGTTGTAGATCTATAAATTGTCTCTCCTTCATCCCGAGACAATACAACCGCCTCCACGTCCCACCACCAAGCTCGAAAATTCTCTCCACAAAGTTTCTTTGTAGCTTGTCCTACATGGAACCTCTTATCTCCAGCCCTTCAACACTGCTTTGAGATGCGTACTCTCCGACTAACTTGCAACAAGCAGATTTCTCTTTTTTTGTTTCTCTCAAATGAAAGAACATATGGACTTCAAACTTTGCAGATCAAACAAACTTTACAACTTCAATGTGTGAAAAAACTTTCATATTTTTTGGACCAACACAAATATACAAAATGAGGATTTTTTTTGATTAAAAATATTTTTTACCATTTTTAATGCATGAAAAAATCTGAAAGTTTTTTCCCACGTAGTAATTAGAATGTTTTGTTGTCCTGCAAAGTTTCAAGTTTATACGTTGTTTCGTTTGAGAGAAACAAAAATGATAAATGTGCCTGCACGGATCTTGATGCCAAAATAGATGGCTAAGATAAGGGGTACCGTGTAGCTCAAGCTACACAAAACCACACTCAATTCTCTCCCGTCGCCCCCACCATGATAAGAGGCCATGACGGAGGAGAGGAAGGGAAGGCGGCGTACATCCGCGCGGGAGGCTAAACTCAGGCCGCGGTTGCAGATCGTCGACGTCGCCATCATCTTGGGCCAATGTCATTGCTCTCGACCATGAGCTCGCAGACTCACGCCCATTCAGGTGCCGGAGTCCCGCCGTCCCCGTTGTTCAAGTGCGCCACATGCTCGACGCTGCAAGCCACCCCGCGCCTCGACCTTCCGCCCGCCCAGATCGCCGACGCCCCGCCATCGCATGCCACCAGAGCTGTCCGCCATGGCGTCGTCGGGAGTTGCCGCCTTGGCTAAGTAGGCGTTGAAGCTGACACGAGGAGGTGCTCCAACACACTATCGCTACGCCCTGCTACGTCTTGAGCTTGCGTTGGTTTTCCTTGAAGAGGAAAGGGTGATGCAACAATAGTAGCGTAAGTATTTCCCTCAGTTTTTGAGAACCAAGGTATCAATCCAGTAGGAGGCTCCTCAAAAGTCCCACGCACCTACACAAACAAACAAAGAACTCGCAACCAGCGCAATAAAGGGGTTGTCAATCCCTTCACGGCCACTTGCGAAAGTGAGATCTGATAGAGATAGTATGATAAGATAAATATATTTTTGGTATTTTATGATATAGATTGGGAAAGTAAAGATGCAAATAAAAGTAGATTGAAAGCTTATATGATAAAAGATAGACCTGGGGGCCATAGGTTTCACTAGTGGCTTCTCTCAAGATAGCATAAGTATTACAGCAGGTGAACAAATTACTGTCGAGAAATTGATAGAAAAGCGAATAATTATGAGATTATCTAGGCATGATCATGTATATAGGCATCACGTCCGTGACAAGTAGACCGACCCCTGCCTGCATCTACTACTATTACTCCACACATTGACCGCTATCCAACATGCATCTAGAGTATTAAGTTCATAAAGAACAGAGTAACGCATTAAGAAAGATGACATGATGTAGAGGGATAAACTTGTCGGTGTCAAAACCGGCGGATCTCGGGTAGGGGGTCCCGATCTGTGCGTCTAAGGCTAATGGTAACAGGAGGCAGGGGACACGATGTTTTACCCAGGTTCGGGCCCTCTCGATGGAGGTAAAACCCTACTTCCTACTTGATTGATCTTGATGATATGAGTATTACAAGAGTTGATCTACCACGAGATCGTAGAGGCTAAACCCTAGAAGCTAGCCTATGATGATTATGATTGTTCTTTTACGGACTAAACCCTCCGATTTATATAGACACCGGAGGGGGCTAGGGTTCACACAGAGTCGGTTACAAAGAAGGAGATCTAACATCCGGATCGCCAAGCTTGTCTTCCACGCAAAGGAGAGTCCCATCCGGACACGGGATGAAGTCTTGAGTCTTGTATCTTCACGGTCCAATAGTCCGGCCAAAGTATATAGTCCGGCTATCCGGATACCCCCTAATCCAGAACTCCCTCAGTAGCCCCTGAACCAGGCTTCAATGACGATGAGTCCGGCGCGTAGATTGTCTTCGGCATTGCAAGTCGGGTTCCATCTCGTAATACTCCAAAGCAGATTAAGGATTGTGTCCGGCTCTGTGAGATAATTTCCACACACCACCGTAGAGATCATAACACTTCACAAATCTGATCTGCTGACAATTTTTTTTACGGTGTGCCCTTACGTCGTGGCCTGGCTCAATACGAACCGGTTTTTCTCGGCCTGCCTCGACATGCGTTGCGAGGCGGTTTTATTGGCACGCCTTGCTAGAGCAGAGATCGTGTTCCCCTTATCATGGGATCCTCCATCAATACGGGCGCATGCAACCCTAAGATGCCTGTTGGTATGACTCCGTGTTTTTAGGTAAGTCCCAAGCGGTTACGCTGAGGACGCTTGATATTCACCGCCTTTATAGAGGGGCCGAGGCCTATCCCTCTTTCCTACCACACTTGCGCCTTTCCGCATCTCGAGTTCCAACATCCTAAGCCCAAGCTTAAGCACTTCGGATCTTCAATCATGTCCGGATCCAACCTTCAAGGTCGATGGATGGCCTCCTCTGTCACAGAGGAGGACATTGCGAAGCTTAGGAGGTCAGATATCTAACCGCCGACATCAAGCACAGGCTTCCTGCTCCAGGGCAGGTCATCCCTACTCCCGAGCCCAACGAGAGCGTCGTATTTGTTTCTCACTTCCTCCGCAGCTTAGGCTTCACCCTTGATCCCTTTGTGAGAGGGCTCATGTTCTATTACGGGCTAGATTTTCATGATCTAGCTCCGGACTCCATCCTTCATATCTCGTCGTTCATCATCGTGTGCGAAGCCTTCCTCCATATCACCCCGCACTTCGGCTTATGGCTCAAGACCTTCAATGTGAAGCCGACGATGATTGAGGGGCGACACGCGGAGTGCGGAGGCGCTGCAATAAGCAAAAACGCCGACGCCCCATGGCCGGAGGGCCTCTTCCCGGAGGTGTCTGACCTATGGCAGCGGAGGTGGTTTTACGTCATGGCTCCTAGAGGCACAAAGTGGGTAGCCGCCCCCGACTTTCGTTCGGGCCCTCCGCCTCAACTGGCGTCATGGGCCAATGTGGGACTGGATTGGTGGCCTGCTAATGGTGTACCAACATTGCAGAGCCGCATTCGGGAGCTTCTTGAGAGGGACATTAGTCTTGTCAGTGTAATTCAGGTAATGCTAGTCCGACGGATCTTGCCGTGCAAACGTCGGCCTCTCCGAATGTGGGAGTTCAACCCATAAGGTCCCCGGACTATTCTGCACTTCTTCGGCATGACGCTCGAAGGGATGTGTTAGTTATTCTTTGGACCACAAGTAAAGTGTCCGGACACCATCGAGGATGCGGGCCTGAGCTGCAACCGCCCAGATACCCAAGTAAGTAACCCAGAAACCGAACACTTCATTTATATTTATCATAACATTGTTCTGAAAACCATCCGCGGCTAGGAATGGCTCAGCAAGGCAGAGAGAATCAGGTGTCCGGCACCGCTTCCCGAAGGCTCGCCTAGTCCTGCCATAGCCAGGATGCTTAGTCGTGTGCTAAGTCAAGTGCCCTCGGGAAAAGATGAAGGGAAGAATAGAGAAGCAGAGCTTCACACGTTGCACATCCAAACCGGGGGAATTACTACCTCTGCAAAGGAGGATAGTCGAGGAGGGGAATCTAGGGTATCCTCCCCCCGCGGGAAGAAGAGGGCCGCCTCCGAAGACTTGGAGGCGGAGGTGCCTAGACAAGGGAAGAAAACTTCACCAGGGGCCCCTGCCTCGAAGGGCGTCCTCACCGCGCCATGCCCGCAAATGGGCCAGCCCTCAGTCGAGCTGTAAGTTAATCATACATGCAAAGCTACTGCTTCCTCCTCCGAGAACAATAACCAGGATCCATTCTTTCCAGTCCGGCTAGCAGCTCTTCTCGATAAAGTTCGTCTTCGGGGGATCTTCTTCCGGAGATGATGGATAGTGAAACCCCACCAGCCTCTCCGCCTCATGGGGCGGGCGACCCCGAGGTGTCGTCACGGAGGAGTCCCGATTTGCCGAGGCCAGAAGCTAATACTTCAGCCGCCCTGAACCCGGAGCGTTCGGCTCCCACGGGGGATGATAAGAAGGGTCCGGCATAGTTCAGCGACCGGCCAGACACGCTGACGGGCCTTCTGGAGCAAGCTATGAAGGAAATATGCCCTAGAGGCAATAAAAAAGTTATTATTTATTTCCTTATTTCATGATAAATGTTTATTATTCATGCTAGAATTGTATTAACCGGAAACATGATACATGTGTGAATACATAGACAAACATAGTGTCACTAGTATGCCTCTACTTGACTAGCTCGTGAATCAAAGATGGTTAAGTTTCCTAGCCATGGACAAAAGAGTTGTCATTTGATTAACGGGATCACATCATTAGGAGAATGATGTGATTGATTTGACCCATTCCGTTAGCTTAGCACACGATCGTTTAGTATGTTGCTACTGCTTTCTTCATGACTTACACATGTTCCTGTGACTATGAGATTATGCAACTCCCGTTTACCAGAGGAACACTTTGTGTGCTACCAAACGTCACAACGTAACTGGGTGATTATAATGGTGCTCTACAGGTGTCTCCGAAGGTACATGTTGGGTTGGCGTATTTCGAGATTAGGTTTTGTCACTCCGATTGTCGGAGAGGTATCTCTGGGCCCTCTCGGTAATACACATCACTTAAGCCTTGCAAGCATTGCAACTAATGAGTTAGTTGTGGGATGATGTATTGCGGAACGAGTAAAGAGACTTGCCGGTAACGAGATTGAACTAGGTATTGGATACCGACGATCGAATCTCGGGGAAGTAACATACTGATGACAAAAGGAACAACGTATGTTGTTATGCAGTTTGACCGATAAAGATCTTCGTAGAATATGTAGGAACCAATATGGGCATCCAGGTTCCGCTATTGGTTATTGACCAAGAATAGTTCTAAGTCATGTCTACATAGTTCTCGAACCCGTAGGGTCCGCACGCTTAACGTTATGATGACAGTTTTATTATGAGTTTATAAGTTTTGATATACCGAAGTTTGTTCGGAGTCCCGGATGTGATCACGGACATGACGAGGAGTCTCGAAATGGTCGAGACATAAAGATTGATATATTGGAAGCCTATGTTTGGACATCGGAAAGGTTCCGGGTGAAATCGGGATTTTACCAGAACACCGGGGGGTTACTGGAACCCTCTCGGGGGTTAATGGGCCTTAGTGGGCCATGAGGGAGAAGAGGAGGTCCGACCAGGGCAGGCCGCGCCCCCCCTCCCCCCTAGTCCGAATAGGACAAGGAAGGGGGGGGGGCGGCGCCCCCCTTTCCTCTTTCCCCTCCCCCCTTTCCTTCTCCACCAAGGCAAGAAGGGGGAGTCCTACTCCCGGTGGGAGTAGGACTCCTCCAGGCGCACCCCAAGGGGGCCGGCCGCACCTCCCCCTCCCTCCTTTATATACGGGGGCAGGGGGGCACCCCAGAACACATAAGTTGATCTACGGTTCGTTCCTTAGCCGTGTGCGGTGCCCCCCTCCACCATATTCCACCTCGGTCATATTTTAGGCGAAGCCCTGCGCCGGTAGAACATCATCATCGTCACCAGGCCGTCGTGCTGACGGAACTCATCCCCGATACCCTGCTGGATCGGAGTCCGGGGATCGTCATCGAGCTGAACGTGTGCTGAACTCGGAGGTGCCGTACGTTCGGTACTTGGATCGGTTGGATCGTGAAGAAGTACAACTACATCAACCGCGTTGTCATAACGCTTCCGCTTACGGTCTACGAGGGTACGTGGACAACACTCTCCCCTCTCGTTGCTATGTCATCACCATGATCTTGCGTGTGCGTAGGAATTTTTTTGAAATTACTACGTTCCCCAACAGTGGCATCCGAGCCTAGGTTTTATGCGTAGATGTTATATGCACGAGTAGAACACAAGTGAGTTGTGGGCTATACAAGTCATACTGCTTACCAGCAGGTCATACTTTGGTTCGGCGGTATTGTTGGATGAAGCGGCTCGGACCGACATTACGCGTACGCTTACGCGAGACTGGTTTTACCGCCGTGCTTTGCACACAGGTGACTAGCGGGTGTCTGTTTCTCCAACTTTAGTTGAACCGAGTGTGGCTACGCCCGGTCCTTGCGAAGGTTAAAACAACACTAACTTGATGAACTATCGTTGTGGTTTTGATGCGTAGGTAAGAACGGTTCTTGCTCAGCCCGTAGTAGCCACGTAAAATTTGCAACAACAAAGTAGAGGACGTCTAACTTGTTTTTGCAGGGCATGTTGTGATGTGATATGGTCAAGACGTGATGCTATATTTTATTATATGAGATGATCATGTTTTGTAACCGAGTTATCGGCAACTGGCAGGAGCCATATGGTTGTCGCTTTATTGTATGCAATGCAATCGCCCTGTAATTGCTTTACTTTATCACTAAGCGGTAGCGATAGTCGTAGAAGCAATAGTTGACGAGACGACAACGATGCTACGATGGAGATCAAGGTGTCGCGCCAGTGACGATGGTGATCATGACGGTGCTTCGGAGATGGAGATCACAAGCACAAGATGATGATGGCCATATCATATCACTTATATTGATTGCATGTGATGTTTATCCTTTATGCATCTTATCTTGCTTTGATTGACGGTAGCATTTTAAGATGATCTCTCACTATTTATCAAGAAGTGTTCTCCCTGAGTATGCACCGTTGCCAAAGTTCGTCGTGCCCAGACACCACGTGATGATCGGGTGTGATAAGCTCTACGTCCATCTATAACAGGTGCAAGCTAGTTTTGCACACGCGGAATACTCAGGTTAAACTTGACGAGCCTAGCATATGCAGATATGGCCTCGGAACACGGAGACCGAAAGGTCGAGCGTGAATCATATAGTAGATATGATCAACATAGTGATGTTCACCATTGAAAACTACTCCATCTCACGTGATGATCGGTTATGGTTTAGTTGATTTGGATCACGTGATCACTTAGAGGATTAGAGGGATGTCTATCTAAGTGGTAGTTCTTAAGTAATATGATTAATTGAACTTAAATTTATCATGAACTTAGTCCTGGTAGTATTTTGCAAATTATGTTGTAGATCAATAGCTCGCGTTGTTGCTTTCATATGTTTATTTTGATATGTTCCTAGAGGAAACTATGTTGAAAGATGTTAGTAGCAATGATGCGGATTGGATCCGTGATCTGAGGTTTATCCTCATTGCTGCACAGAAGAATTATGTCCTTAATGCACCACTAGGTGACAGACCTATTGCAGGAGCAGATGCAGACGTTATGAACGTTTGGCTAGCTCAATATGATGACTACTTGATAGTTTAGTGCATCATGCTTAACGGCTTAGAATCGGGACTTCAAAGACGTTTTGAACGTCATGGACCATATGAGATGTTCCAGGAGTTGAAGTTAATATTTCAAGCAAATACCCGAGTTGAGAGATATGAAGTCTCCAACAAGTTCTATAGCTAAAAGATGGAGGAGAATCGCTCAACTAGTGAGCATGTGCTCAGATTGTCTGGGTACTTCAATCGCTTGAATCAAGTGGGAGTTAATCTTCTAGATAAGATAGTGATTGACAGAATTCTCTAGTCACCATCACTAAGTTACTAGAACTTCATGATGAACTATAGTATGCAAGGGATGACGAAAATGATTCCTGAACTCTTCGTGATGTTGAAATCGACGAAGGTAGAAATCAAAAAAGAGCATCAAGTGTTGATGGTTGACAAGATCACTAGTTACAAGAAAAGGGCAAAGGGAAAGAAAGGGAACTTCAAGTAGAATGACAAGCAAGTTGTCACTCCCACGAAGAAGCCCAAAGCTGAACCAAAGCCTGAAACTGAGTGCTTACACTGCAAAGGAAATGGTCACTGGAAACGGAAATACCCTAAATATTTGGTGGATAAGAAGGATGGCAAAGTGAACACGGGTATATTTGATATACAGGTTATTGATGTGTACCTTACTAGTGTTTATAGTAGCCCTTGAGTATTTGATACTTGTTCGGTTGCTACAAATTAGTGACTCGAAACAGGAGTTATAGAATAAACATAGACTAGTTGAAGGGGAAGTAACGATGAGTGTTGGAAGTAGTTCCAATATTGATATGATCATCATCGCACACTCCCTATACTTTCGGGATTAGTGTTAAACCTGAATAAATGCTATTTGGCGTTTGCGTTGAGCATGAATATGATTTGATCATGTTTATTGCAATACGGTTATTCATTTGAAATCAGAGAATAATTGTTGCTCTGTTTACATGAATAAAACCTTCAAATGGTCATACACCCAATGAAAATAGTTTGTTGGATCTCGATCATAGTGATACACATATTCATAAGATTGATGCCAAAAGACGCAAAGTTAATAATGATAGTGCAACTTATTTGTGGCACTGCCGTTTGGGTCATATCGGTGTAAAACGCATGAAGAAACTGCATAAAGATGGATTTTTGGAATCACTTGGTTATGAATCATTTGATGCTTGCGAACCGTGCCTTTTGGGCAAGATGACTAAAAACTCCATTCTCCGGAACAATGGAACAAGCTACTGACTTATTGGAAATAATACATACCGATGCATGCGATCCAATGAGTGTTGATGCTCGTGGCAAGTATCGTTATTTTCTGACCTTCACAAGATGATTTGAGCAGATATGGGTATATCTACTTGATGAAACATAAGTCTGAAATAGTTGAAAGGTTCAAAGAATTTCAGAGTGAAGTGAAAAATCATCGTAACAAGAAAATAAAGTTTCTGCGATCTGATCGCGGAGACAAATATTTGAGTTACGAGTTTGGTCTTCAATTAAAACAATGTGGAATAGTTTCACAGCTCACGCCACTTGGAACACCACAACGTTATGGCGTGTCCGAACGTCGTAACCACACTTTATTGGATATGGTGCAATCTATGATGTCTCTTACCGATTTACCGCTATCGTTTTGGGGTTATGCATTAGAGACAGCTGCATTCACTTTAAATTGGGCACCATCAAAATCCGTTGAGACGACGCCTTACGAACTGTGGTTTGGCAAGAAACCAAAGTTGTCGTTTCTTAAAGTTTGGAGTTGCGATGCTTATATGAAAAAGTTTCAGTCTGATAAGCTCGAACCCAAATCGGAGAAGTGCGTCTTCATAGAATACCTAAAGGAAACTGTTGGGTACTCCTTCTATCACAAATCCAAAGGCAAAACATTCGTTGCTTAGAATGGATCCTTTCTAGAGAAGGAGTTTCTCTCGAAAGAAGTGAGTGGGAGGAAAGTAGAACTTGATGAGGTAACTGTACCTGCTCCCTTATTTGAAAGTAGTTCATCACAGAAATCTGTTCCTGTGACTACTACACCAATTAGTGAGGAAGTTAATGATGATGATCACGAAACTTTAGATTAAGTTACTACAGAACCTCGTAGGTCTTCCAGAGTAAGATCCGCACCAGAGAGGTACGGTAATCCTGTTCTAGAAGTCATGTTACTAGACCATGATGAACCTACGAACTATGAGGAAGCGAGGATGAGCCCAGATTCCACGAAATGTCTTGAGGCCATAAAATCTGAGATATGATCCATGTATGAGAACAAAGTATGGACTTTGATTGACTTGCTCGATGATCAGCAAGCCATGTTAAATAAATGGATCTTCAAGAGGAAGACGGACTTGTTGCGAAAGGTTTTCAACAAGTTCAAGGTGTTGAATACGATGAGATTTTCTCACTCGTATCGAAGCTTAAGTCTGTCTGAATCATGTTGGGGAACGTTGCAGAAAACAAAAATTTTCCTACGGTTTCACCAAGATCCATCTAGGATTTCATCTAGCAACGAGTGATTAGATGCGAGCGGTAGCGTTCAAAGAACGGGGATGAGGGAGTCGTACTCGACGTGATTCGAATCACCGAAGATCCTAGCACCGAACGGACGGCACCTCCGCGTTCAACACACGTACGGAACAGCCACGTCTCCTTCTTCTTGATCCAGCAAGGGGGAAGGAGAGGTTGAGGGAGATGGCTCCAGCAGCAACACGACGGCGTGGTGATGATGGAGCTACAGTACTCCGGCAGGGCTTCGCCAAGCGCTATGGAGGAGGAGGAGGTGTTGGAGAGGGAGGAGGAGGCAACCAAAGGCGTGGGAGAAAAGCCCTCCTTCCCTCACTATATATAGGAGGGCCAAGGGGGGGGGCGGCCCTAGGAGATCTAATCTCCTAGGGGGGTGCGGCCAAGGGGGAGGAATCCCTCCTCCCCAAGGCACCTAGGAGGTGCCTTCCCCTCCTAGGACTCTTCCTCCTTGAAACCCTAGGCGCATGGGCCTCTTGGGGCTGGTGCCCTTGGACCATGTAGGCCAAGGCGCACCCCCTACAGCCCATGTGACCCCCCCGGGACAGGTGGCCCCACCCGGTGGACCCCTGGGACCCTTCCGGTGGTCCCGGTACAATTCCGATGACCCCGAAACTTGTCCCGATGGCCGAAATAGGACTTCCCATATATAAATCTTTACCTCCGGACCATTCTGGAACTCCTCGTGACGTCCGGGATCTCATCCGGGACTCCGAACAACATTCAGGTTACTGCATATACATATCCCTACAACCCTAGCATAACTGAACCTTAAGTGTGTAGACCCTACGGGTTCGGGAGACATGCAGACATGACCGAGATCGCTCTCCGGTCAATAACCAACAGCGGATCTGGATACCCATGTTGGCTCCCACATGCTCCTCGATGATCTCATCGGATGAACCACGATGTCGAGGATTCAAACAACCCCGTATACAATTCCCTTTGTCAATCGATATGTTACTTGCCCGAGATTCGATCGTCGGTATCCCAATACCTCGTTCAATCTCGTTACCGGCAAGTCACTTTACTCATACCGTAATGCATGATCCCGTGACCAGACACTTGGTCACTTTGAGCTCATTATGATGATGCATTACCGAGTGGGCCTAGTGATACCTCTCCGTCATACGGAGTGACAAATCCCAGTCTTGATCCATGTCAACCCAACAGACACTTTCGGAGATACCTGTAGTATACCTTTATAGTCACCCAGTTACGTTGTGACGTTTGGCACACCCAAAGCACTCCTACGGTATCCGGGAGTTACACGATCTCATGGTCTAAGGAAAAGATACTTGACATTGGAAAACTCTAGCAAATGAACTATACGATCTTGTGCTATGTTTAGGATTGGGTCTTGTCCATCACATCATTCTCCTAATGATGTGATCTCGTTATCAATGACATCCAATGTCCATAGTCAGGAAACCATGACTATCTGTTGATCAACGAGCTAGTCAACTAGAGGCTTACTAGGGACATGTTGGTGTCTATTATTCACACATGTATTACGATTTCCGGATAACACAATTATAGCATGAATAAAGACAATTATCATGAACAAGGAAATATAATAATAATGCTTTTATTATTGCCTCTAGGGCATATTTCCAACAATCTCCCACTTGCACTAGAGTCAATAATCTAGTTACATTGTGATGAATCGAACACCCATGGAATTCTGGTGTTGATCATGTTTTGCTCTAGGGAGAGGTTTAGTCAACGGATCTGCTACATTCAGGTCCGTATGTACTTTACAAATCTCTATGTCTCCATCTTGAACATTTTCACGAATGGAGTTGAAGCGACGCTTGATGTGCCTTGTCTTCTTGTGAAACCTGGGCTCCTTGGCAAGTGCAATAGCTCCAGTGTTGTCACAGAAGAGCTTGATCGGCCCCGACGCATTGGGTATGACTCCTAGGTCGGTGATGAACTCCTTCACCCAAATTGCTTCATGTGCTGCCTCCGAGGCTGCCATGTACTCCGCTTCACATGTAGATCCCGCCACGACGCTCTGCTTGCAACTGCACCAGCTTACTGCCCCACCATTCAAAATATACACGTATCCGGTTTGTGACTTTGAGTCATCCAGATCTGTGTCGAAGCTAGCGTCGACGTAACCCTTACGACGAGCTCTTCGTCACCTCCATAAACGAGAAACATTTCCTTAGTCCTTTTCAGGTACTTCAGGATATTCTTGACCGCTGTCCAGTGTTCCTTGCCGGGATTACTTTGGTACCTTCCTACCAAACTTACGGCAAGGTTTACATGAGGTCTGGTACACAGCATGGCATACATAATAGAACCTATGGCTGAGGCATAGGGGATGACGCTCATCTCTTCTATATCTTCTGCCGTGGTCGGACATTGAGCTGAGCTCAATTTCACACCTTGCAACACAGGCAAGAACCCCTTCTTAGACTGATCCATATTGAACTTCTTCAATATCTTATCAAGGTATGTGCTTTGCGAAAGACCTATGAGGCGTCTTGATCTGTCTCTATAGATCTTGATGCCTAATATATAAGCAGCTTCTCCAAGGTCCTTCATTGAAAAACTTTTATTCAAGTAGGCCTTAATGTTGTCCAAGAGTTCTATATCATTTCCCATCAAAAGTATGTCATCTACATATAATATGAGAAATGCTACAGAGCTCCCACTCACTTTCTTGTAAACGCAGGCTTCTCCATAAGTTTGCGTAAACCCAAACGCTTTGATCATCTCATCAAAGCGAATGTTCCAACTCCGAGATGCTTGCACCAGCCCATAAATCGAGCGTTGGAGCTTGTACACCTTGTCAGCATTCTTAGGATCGACAAAACCTTCCGGCTGCATCATATACAATTCTTCCTTAAGGAAACCATTAAGGAATGCCGTTTTGACGTCCATTTGCCATATTTCATAATCATAGAATGCGGCAATCGCTAACATGATTCGGACGGACTTCAGCTTCGCTACCGGTGAGAAAGTCTCATCGTAGTCAACCCCTTGAACTTGTCGATAACCCTTAGCGACAAGCCGAGCTTTATAGATGGTCACATTACCATCCGCGTCTGTCTTCTTCTTAAAGATCCATTTATTTTCTATGGCTCGCCGCTCAACGGGCAAGTCAGTCAAAGTCCATATTTCGTTTTCATACATGGATCCTATCTCGGATTTCATGGCTTCTAGCCATTTTTCGGAATCCGGGCCCGCCATCGCTTCTTCATAGTTCGAAGGTTCACCGTTGTCTAACAACATGATTTCCAAGACAGGGTTGCCGTACCACTTTGTGCGGAACGTGTCCTTGTGGACCTTCAAATTTCAGTAGGAGCTTGATCAGAAGTATCTTGATCATCATCATTAACTTCCTCTCCAGTCGGTGCAGGCACCTCAGGAACATTTTCTTGAGTTGCTCCATTTTCCGGTTCAAGAGGTAATACTTCATCAAGTTCTACTTTCCTCCCACTTACTTCTTTCGAGAGAAACTCTTTCTCTAGAAAGGACCCATTCTTGGCAACAAAGATCTTGCCTTCGGATCTGAGGTAGAAGGTATACCCAGTAGTTTCTTTAGGGTATCCTATGAAGACGCATTTTTCCGACTTGGGTTCGAGCTTTTCAGGTTGAAGTTTCCTGACATAAGCATCTCATCCCCAAACTTTCAAAAACGACAGCTTAGGTTTCTTCCCAAACCATAATTCAAACGGTGTCGTCTCAACGGATTTCGACGGTGCCCTATTTAAAGTGAATGCGGCAGTCTCTAAAGCATACCCCCAAAAGGATAGCGGTAAATCGGCAAGAGACATCATAGATCGCACCATATCTAATAGAGTGCGATTACGACGTTCGGACACACCATTACGCTGAGGTGTTCCAGGCGGCGTGAGTTGTGAAACTATTCCACATTTTCTTAAGTGTGTGCCAAACTCGTGACTCAAGTATTCTCCTCCTCGATCTGATCGTAGGAACTTGATTTTCCTGTCACGTTGATTCTCAACCTCACTCTGAAATTCCTTGAACTTTTCAAAGGTTTCAGACTTGTGTTTCATTAAGTAGACATACCCATATCTACTCAAGTCATCAGTGAGGGTGAGAACATAACGATAGCCACCGCGAGCCTCAACACTCATTGGACCGCACACATCAGTATGTATGATTTCCAATAAGTTGGTTGCTCGCTCCATTGTTCCTGAGAACGGAGTCTTGGTCATTTTACCCATGAGGCATGGTTCGCACGTGTCAAATGATTCATAATCAAGAGACTCTAAATGTCCATCAGCATGGAGCTTCTTCATGCGTTTGACACCTATGTGACCAAGGCGGCAGTGCCACAAGTATGTGGGACTATCATTATCAATCTTACATCTTTTGGTACTTACACTATGAATATGTGTAGCATTACGCTCGAGATTCATAAAGAATAAACCATTCACCATCGGAGCATGACCATAAAACATATCTCTCATATAAATAGAACAACCATTATTCTCGGATTTAAATGAGTAGCCATCTCGAATTAAACGAGATCCTGATACAATGTTCATGCTCAAACTTGGCACTAAATAACAATTATTGAGGTTCAAAACTAATCCCGTAGGTAAATGTAGAGGTAGCGTGCCGACGGCGATCACATCGACCTTGGAACCATTCCTGACGCGCATCGTCACCTCGTTCTTCGCCAGTCTCCGTTTATTCCGCAGCTCCTGTTTTGAGTTACAAATGTGAGCAACCGCACCGGTATCAAATACCCAGGAGCTACTACGAGTACTGGTAAGGTACACATCAATTACATGTATATCACATATACATTTCGTTTTGCCGGCCTTCTTGTCTGCTAAGTATTTGGGGCAGTTCCGCTTCCAGTGACCACTTTCCTTGCAATAAAAGCACTCAGTCTCGGGCTTGGGTCCATTCTTTGGCTTCTTCCCAGCAGCTTGCTTGCTGGGCGCGGCAACTCCCTTGCCATCCTTCTTGAAGTTCTTTTTACCCTTGCCCTTCTTGAACTTAGTGGTTTTATTGACCATCAATACTTGATGTTCCTTCTTGACTTCTACCTCTGCTGATTTCAGCATAGCAAATACTTCAGGAATGGTCTTTTCCATCCCCTGCATATTGAAGTTCATCACAAAGCTCTTGTAGCTCGGTGGAAGCGACTGAAGGATTCTGTCAATGACCGCATCATCCGGGAGATTAACTCCCAGCTGAGTCAAGCGGTTATGTAACCTAGACATAGTGAGTATGTGCTCACTGACAGAACTATTTTCCTCCATCTTACAGCTGAAGAATTTGTCGGAGACTTCATATCTCTCGACCCGGGCATGAGCTTGGAAAACCATTTTCAGCTCTTCGAACATCTCATATGCTCCATGTCTCTCAAAACACTTTTGGAGCCCTGGCTCTAGGCTGTAAAGCATGCCGCACTGAACGAGGGAGTAGTCATCGGTACGTGCCTGCCAAGCGTTCATAACGTCTTGTTCTGCAGGGAGAACAGGTGCATCACCCAGCGGTGCTTGTAGGACATAATCTTTCTTGGCAGCTATGAGGATGATCCTGAGGTTCCGGACCCAGTCCGTATAGTTGCTGCCATCGTCTTTCAGCTTGGTTTTCTCTAGGAACGCGTTGAAGTTGAGGACTACGTTGGCCATTTGATCTACAAGACATATTGTAAAGATTTTAGACTAAGTTCATGATAATTAAGTTCATCTAATCAAATTATTCAATGAACTCCCACTTAGATAGACATCCCTCTTCTAGTCATCTAAGTATAACATGATCCGAGTCAACTAGGCCGTGTCCGATCATCATGTGAGACGGACTAGTCAACGTCGGTGAACATCTTCATGTTGATCGTATCTTCTATACGACTCATGCTCGACCTTTCGGTCTTCTGTGTTCCGAGGCCATGTCTATACACATGCTAGGCTCGTCAAGTTAACCCTAAGTGTTTTGCATGTGTAAAACTGTCTTACACCCGTTGTATGTGAACGTAAGGATCTATCAGACCTGATCATCACGTGGTGATTCGAAACGACGAACTTTAGCAACGGTGCACAGTTAGGGGAGAACACTTCTTGAAATTGTTGTGAGGGATCATCTTATTTACTACCGTCGTTCTAAGCAAACAAGATGAAAAACATGATAAACATCACATGCAATCAAATAATAATAGTGACATGATATGGCCAATATCACATAGCTCCTTTGATCTCCATCTTGGGGCTCCATGATCATCTTGTCACCGGCATGACACCATGATCTCCATCATCATGATCTCCATCATTGTGTCTCCATGAAGTTGCTCGCCAACTATTACTTCTACTACTATGGCTAACGCGTTTAGCAATAAAGTAAAGTAATTTACATGGCGTTTCTCAATGACACGCAGGTCATACAAAAAATAAAGACAACTCCTATGGCTCCTGCCGGTTGTCATACTCATCGACATGCAAGTCGTGATTCCTATTACAATAGCATGAACATCTCATACATCACATATAGATCATTCATCATTCATCACAACTTTGGCCATATCATATCACAAAGCACTTGCTGCAAAAACAAGTTAGACGTCCTCTAATTGTTGTTGCAAGTTTTACGTGGCTGAAGTAGGGTTCTAGCAAGAACGTTTTCTTACCTACGTGAAAGCCACAACGTGATTTGTCAACTTCTATTTACCCTTCATAAGGACCCTTTTCATCGAATCCGCTCCAACTAAAGTGGGAGAGACAGACACCCGCCAGCCACCTTATGCAACTAGTGCATGTTAGTCGGTGGAACCGGTCTCACGTAAGCGTACGTGTAAGGTTGGTCCGGGCTGCTTCATCACACAATACTGTTGAAGCAAGATAAGACTAGTAGCGGCAAGAAAGTTGACAACATCTACGCCCACAACAAATTGTGTTCTACTCGCGCAAGAAGAACTACGCATAGACCTAGCTCATGATGCCACTGTTGGGGAACGTTGCAGAAAACAAAAATTTTCCTACGGTTTCACCAAGATCCATCTAGGAGTTCATCTAGCAACGAGTGATTAGATGCATCTACGTACCTTGTAGATCGCGAGCGGAAGCGTTCAAAGAACGGGGATGAGGGAGTCGTACTCGACGTGATTCGAATCACCAAAGATCCTAGCACCGAACGGACGGCACCTCCGCGTTCAACACACGTACAGAACAGCCACGTCTCCTTCTTCTTGATCCAGCAAGGGGGAAGGAGAGGTTGAGGGAGATGGCTCCAGCAGCAGCACGACGGTGTGGTGATGATGGAGCTGCAGTACTCCGGCAGGGCTTCGCCAAGCGCTATGGAGGAGGAGGAGGTGTTGGAGAGGGAGGAGGAGGCAACCAAAGGCGTGGGAGAAAAGCCCTCCTTCCCTCACTATATATAGGAGGTCCAAGGGGGGGCACCGGCCCTAGGAGATCTAATCTCCTAGGGGGGTGCGGCCAAGGGGGAGGAATCCCTCCTCCCCAAGGCACCTAGGAGCTGCCTTCCCCTCCTACGACTCTTCCTCCTTGAAACCCTAGGCGCATGGGCCTCTTGGGGCTGGTTCCCTTGGCCCATGTAGGCCAAGGCGCACGCCCTACAGCCCATGTGGCCCCCCGGGACAGGTGGCCCCACCCGGTGGACCCCCGGGACCCTTCCGGTGGTCCCGGTACAATACCGATGACCCCGAAACTTGTCCCGATGGCCGAAATAGGACTTCCCATATATAAATCTTTACCTCCGGACCATTCTGGAACTCCTCGTGACGTCCGGGATCTCATCCGAGATTCCGAACAACATTCGGGTTACTGCATATACATATCCCTACAACCCTAGCGTAACTGAACCTTAAGTGTGTAGACCCTACGGGTTCGGGAGACATGCAGACATGACCGAGATCGCTCTCCGGTCAATAACCAACAGCGGGATCTGGATACCCATGTTGGCTCCCACATGCTCCTCGATGATCTCATCGGATGAACCACGATGTCGAGGATTCAAACAACCCCGTATACAATTCCCTTTGTCAATCGATACGTTACTTGCCCGAGATTCGATCGTCGGTATCCCAATACCTCGTTCAATCTCGTTACCGGCAAGTCACTTTACTCGTACCGTAATGCATGATCCCGTGACCAGACACTTGGTCACTTTGAGCTCATTATGATGATGCATTACCGAGTGGGCCTAGTGATACCTCTCCGTCATACGGAGTGACAAATCCCAGTCTTGATCCATGTCAACCCAACAGACACTTTCGGAGATACCCGTAGTATACCTTTATAGTCACCCAGTTATGTTGTGACGTTTGGCACACCCAAAGCACTCCTACGGTATCCGGGAGTTACACGATCTCATGGTCTAAGGAAAAGATACTTGACATTGGAAAACTCTAGCAAACGAACTATACGATCTTGTGCTATGTTTAGGATTGGGTCTTGTCCATCACATCATTCTCCTAATGATGTGATCTCGTTATCAATGACATCCAATGTCCATAGTCAGGAAACCATGACTATCTGTTGATCAACGAGCTAGTCAACTAGAGGCTTACTAGGGACATGTTGGTGTCTATTATTCACACATGTATTACGATTTCCGGATAACACAATTATAGCATGAATAAAGACAATTATCATGAACAAGGAAATATAATAATAATGCTTTTATTATTGCCTCTAGGGCATATTTCCAACAAATCATGTTAGCAATTGCCACATTTTATGAAATCTGGCAAATGGATGTCAAAGCTGCATTCCTTAATGGATTTATTAAAGAAGAGTTGTATATGATGCAACCAGAAAGTTTTTGTCAATCCTAAAGATGCTAACAAAGTGTGCAAGCTCCAGCGATCCATCTATGGACTGGTGCAAGCATCTCGGAGTTGGAATATACGCTTTGATGAGTTGATCAAAGCATATGGTTTTATACAGACTTTTGAAGAAGCCTGTATTTACAATAAAGTGAGTGGGAGCACTACATCATTTCTGATAAGTATATGTGAATGACATATTGTTGATCGGAAATAATGTATAATTATTCTGCAAAGCATAAAGGAGTGTTTGAAAGGAGTTTTTCAAAGAAAGACCTTGGTGAAGCTGCTTACACATTGAGCATCAAGATCTATAGAGATAGATCAAGACGCTTGATAAGATTTTTCAATGAGTACATACCTTGACAAGATTTTGAAGTAGTTCAAAATGGAACAGTCAAAGAAAGAGTTCTTGCCTGTGTTGCAAGGTGTGAAGTTGAGTAAGACTCAAAACCTGACCATGGCAGAAAATAGAAAAGAATGAACAGTCATTCCCTATGCCTCAGTCATAGGTTCTATAAAGTATGCTATGTTGTGTACTAGACCTATTGTATACCTTGCTCTGAGTTTGGCAAAGGAATACAATTTTGATCTAAGAGTAGATCACTAGACAACGGTCAAGAATATCCTTAGTGAGGACTAAGGAGATGTTTCTTGATTATGGAGGTGATAAAAGAGTTTGTTGTAAAAGTTACATCGGTGCAAACTTTTACACTGATCCAGATGACTCTAAGTCTCAGTCTGGATACATATTGAAAGTGGGAGCAATTAGCTAGAGTAGCTCCGTGCAGAGTATTGAAGATATAAGAATATTCGCAAAATACATACGGCTCTGTATGTAACAGACCCGTTGACTAAATTTCTCTCACGAGCAAAACATGATCATACCTTAGTACTCTTTTGGGTGTTAATCACATAGCAATGTGAACTAGATTATTGACTCTAGTAAACCCTTTGGGTGTTGATCACATGACGATGTGAACTATGGGTATTAATCACATACAGATGTGAATATTGGTGTTGAATCATATGCTGATGTGAACTAGATTATCGACTCTAGTGCAAGTGGGAGACTGAAGGAAATATGCCCTAGAGGCAATAATAAAGTTATTATTTATTTCCTTATTTCATGATAAATGTTTATTATTCATGCTAGAATTGTATTAACCGGAAACATGATACATGTGTGAATACATAGACAAACATAGTGTCACTAGTATGCCTCTACTTGACTAGCTCGTGAATCAAAGATGGTTAAGTTTCCTAGCCATGGACAAAAGAGTTGTCATTTGATTAACGTGATCACATCATTAGGAGAATGATGTGATTGATTTGACCCATTCCGTTAGCTTAGCACACGATCGTTTAGTATGTTGCTACTGCTTTCTTCATGACTTACACATGTTCCTGTGACTATGAGATTATGCAACTCCCGTTTACCAGAGGAACACTTTGTGTGCTACCAAACGTCACAATGTAACTGGGTGATTATAAAGGTGCTCTACCGGTGTCTCCGAAGGTACATGTTGGGTTGGCGTATTTCGAGATTAGGTTTTGTCACTCCGATTGTCGGAGAGGTATCTCTGGGCCCTCTCGGTAATACACATCACTTAAGCCTTGCAAGCATTGCAACTAATGAGTTAGTTGTGGGATGATGTATTACGGAACGAGTAAAGAGACTTGCCGGTAACGAGATTGAACTAGGTATTGGATACCGACGATCGAATCTCGGGCAAGTAACATACCGATGACAAAAGGAACAACGTATGTTGTTATGCGGTTTGACCGATAAAGATCTTCATAGAATATGTAGGAACCAATATGGGCATCCAGGTTCTGCTATTGGTTATTGACCAAGAATAGTTCTAAGTCATGTCTACATAGTTCTCGAACCCGTAGGGTCCGCACGCTTAACGTTACGATGATAGTTTTATTATGAGTTTATAAGTTTTGATGTACCGAAGTTTGTTCGGAGTCCCGGATGTGATCACGGATATGACGAGGAGTCGAAATGGTCGAGACATAAAGATTGATATATTGGAAGCCTATGTTTGGACATCGGAAAGGTTCCGGGTGAAATCGGGATTTTACCAGAACACTGGGGGGTTACCGGAACCCTCCCGGGGGTTAATGGGCCTTAGTGGGCCATGAGGGAGAAGAGGAGGGCCGGCCAGGGCAGGCCGCGCCCCCTCCCCCCTAGTCCGAATAGGACAAGGAAGGGGGGGGGGGCGGCGCCCCCCTTTCCTCTTTCCCCTCCCCCCTTTCCTTCTCCACCAAGGCAAGAAGGGGGAGTCCTACTCCCGGTGGGAGTAGGACTCCTCCAGGCGCACCCCAAGTGGGCCGGCCGCACCTCCCCCTCCCTCCTTTATATATGGGGGCAGGGGGGCACCCCAGAACACATAAGTTGATCTACGGATCGTTCCTTAGCCGTGTGCGGTGCCCCCCTCCACCATATTCCACCTTGGTCATATCGTCGCGGAGTTTAGGCAAAGCCCTGCACCGGTAGAACATCATCATCGTCACCACGCCGTCGTGCTGACGGAACTCATCCCCGACACCCTGCTGGATCGAAGTCCGAGGATCGTCATCGAGCTGAATGTGTGCTGAACTCGGAGGTGCCGTACGTTCGGTACTTGGATCGGTCAGATCGTGAAGACGTACGACTACATCAACCACGTTGTCATAACGCTTCCGCTTACGGTCTACGAGGGTACGTGGACAACACTCTCCCCTCTCGTTGCTATGTCATCACCATGATCTTGCGTGTGCATAGGAATTTTTTTGAAATTACTACGTTCCCCAACAAATTGCTTTCTCAGAGGGTCACCGTTTATTAATCAGCACGGTGCTTGAGAAGATTTCATCTGCCACAAGTGGGTTGAATGAATCTTTTACGAGCCTACTTAAAGTCTTTGAGGTATGTAATGAAATACGTAATTTTTTGATTGTGGCGCACGTGCTAGGTGTGCTCCGTATAGATAGTAGCCCCGAGACTCTGGTTGCCAGTCCTAGGAGGCAAACGGAGGATCACATTGTTAAGTAATGATCACACTGTATTCATGCGCATGTGGCTAAGGGTCCGGTGGCCGACCGGTCCGTTGAAGTCGCCGAACTGAGGCGACAGATTGAAGTTGTGGATGCCGACATCACACTTGTGAACGAGCGGCTTAACGAATCACAAAGTATGTGCCCTGCTTTCCTTATTTTTATAGGAAATATTTAAGAGGAGCATAATGTTAATGATATGCTTTGACTGTAGGCGGAGCTGCTACCGTGGAGGCCTTGAGGGCGGAGCTTGCCCTAGCCAAGGAGCAAGCCCGGGCCGGCAATGCGGCTGCCCTAAAGGCGGCCAAAGAGTTGAGAGCCGAACAGCTGCTCATCGCTGAAGCGAAGATAAAATAGCGAAGATGGTTGTGGAGCTGAAAAACACCGCCAGCCGGTATGAGCTCCTTGAGAAAGAGAATCAGGCAAAGTCGGCTGACCTGAAGAAGGACCTTGATGCGGCCAAGGAGACGCGTTCCGAAATTAGGGATGCGCGGGAGGAGCTTCGACAAGCCGGAGAAATCACGGCTAGAAGCCCCTACTTGTTGCGGATGAAGTTCTTAGATCCAAAGTACGCTCCTCTGGATCGATGCTGGAGCCCTGCAGACGCGTATGCGGATTTGGCAAATAGTACGGCTGATGCGGCCAAGTTTTTTGAGGATAAAAAAGATAATGAAGTGGAAAGGCTGTTCTGGTCGCAATTCAGTGCTCCAACGTGCCCGTTGCCATTGAGTGAAAGGATGGCCGTTGTGGCCGAGCTCCATAGGTTGTCCGGTCTTGCGATGAGGTATGTCATAGACCATCTATGGCCAAAGGGGCCGAAGCCGGACAATTATTTTGGTTTAGTGCAACAATTCCTTGGTGCCGTATCACGAATCGATGCCATGAAGAGGTCGGCATGCATAGAGGGTGCGCGGATGGCTCTTGCCCGTGTTAAAACATATTGGATAGATATGGAGGCCACCATCATTGCAACCCAGAATCCGGCGGGAAGCCAGGATCCAGCCGAGCACCACTTGGAGAAGGTAACAGAAGGTGCTCGTTTAATAGAGGCTCAGTGCTCAAAGAATTTCATGTTCGAGTGACAAATCGTTCCATTGTAAAAACAATTGTATTTTAATTATAGAGGCTATGTTTATACTTTCGCCCGAAAGTGTTATTGTGCCTCCTGTGAGCACGTTTGATGTATATATAACCTGAAAGTTAGCAGTCGTTGGCTTCAGCCCCCACGCATACAATGCGGGGGTGTTTGCAAAAAGATGCGTAATCACACTTGATCCAACGTCTTGGTCCGTTAAGGAGGTGATCACATGTCGAACTAGGCAACCGGACTATATAGCTTTAACACTTTCACTTAGCCATAGGAGTTTGACGGTGGGGCTACTATGTAGCCCCTGGTACCTTCGCGTGCATCCGGATACGGGCGCATGTGTACATGACTAGGGAACGGCCCTTCGTTAATGCGGAGGAACCCTAAAGATTCCGATGAGTCCTCGAGTGGCTGACCAGTCTCTCGCTATATCATGACAGTCAGTTTTTGGCTTTCTCTACTGAGGTGCTCATCCGGAATAACTAGGGCACAATCGCAGTAGTTCTCCTTTGGCTGCCTTAGCCGATAAAAACGGAACGTAAGGCAGCAAACCCAGGAGCCGGGCAAACCCAACATTTGACCAAAGACATGATTCAGAGCTGATGCATATAAGGCCAAACTCGCGACTCCGAACACTCCCGAGGGTATTCGAACTTTATAACATATACTGGGCAGAGTAACGCCCTTTATTATGAACCCTGTATTTCCAGGTACATGCATTATTCTGTCGTGGCGAAATGCCAAGAACGCCAGTATCCCCTGTGGGTATATTGAGTACCCATGTGATTTAAGCAACAAGAGACGATAAAGAAGGTTTACACAGGGGCTTAATCTAAAGAGAAACCTTTGAGCGGGTCCCTGCTGCACGTTTGCGCCTTTGTCTCCGTTGTGTCGTGTCCTGTGGGGGTGTCGCACGAATGGTGTCTGTAAAAAGGAGAACTCATGTAAAAGAGTATGACGTAAGCGTGCGAAGAGTTAGTTATTATCAATGGATAGTAGAAGTGTAAGACATTGGCCTGTTAATAAGGTCAAGCCAAAAGGTGGGCTTTATTGAATATCTGTAGCCCCTGGTGTCCTCTATGGGGTTACATGTATAGCACCCAGCTCAGGTTTATCTGGGCTGTTGCCCACGGTGGTGTGCCGGACTCGTCTAACCGTGTCCGCGGTCTTAACGACCGATCATGCGTTCTGATATTAGAGTCCGCTTAGTGTCCGGCTGCTAGAGCCGTCACGTACTCTTCCGCACGTAAGTAACGCTCTGTATTTCCGTTAACGGTGATGACGCCACGTGGACCGAGCATCTTGAGTTTAAGGTAGGCATAGTGCGGTACTGCGTTGAAGCGGGCGAAGGCCGTTCTTCCGAGCAATGCATGATAACCACTTCAGAGGGGAGCGATGGTGAAGAGTAATTCTTGGCTTCTAAAGTTGTCTGGAAAACCGAATGTCACCTCTAAAATGAGGGAGCCCCTACAGCGGGCCTCAACGCCTGGTATCACCCCTTCAAAGGTGGTGTTACTTTGGCTGATTCTGGATGGGTCTATCCCCATCCTGCGGACAGTGTCCTGGTATATTAGATTGAGACTACTGCCGCCGTCCATGAGGACATGAGTGAGATGGTATCCGTTGATTATTGGGTCGAGCACCAAGGCAGCCGATCCTCCATGCCGCATACTAGTCGGGTAGTCCTTGCTATCGAAGGTGATCGGACAGGCCGACCAGGGGTTAAGTTTGGGGGCGACATGCTCTACAGCGTATGCGTCTCTGAGCGTGCGTTTGCACCTTCTCTTGGGTATGTGAGTCGCGTAGATCATGTTTACTGTTTTTACCTCTAGTGGGAATTTTTTCTGTCCCCCAGTGTTCGGCTGGCGAGGCTCGTCCTCGTCTTCACTTGGTGTTTCCCTTCCCTTGTGTTCGGCATTTAACTTGCCGACCTGCTTGAATACCCAACATTCTCTATGAGTGTGGTTCGCAGGTTTTTTGGGGTGCCATGAATTTGGCACAGTCTGTCCAGGACTTTGTTCTGGCCGGACGGTCCCTCTTTGCTGCCTTTAAATGGCTTCTTTTGTTGACCGGGTCGGGAGCCCCTGAATCCGGCATTGACCGCTGTGTTGTCCGGACTTTCTTTTCGATGCTTGTTTTTATTGCGCCGTGGCTTCCCGTTGCAATCCTTGATTTCGGATGTGCCTGGGTCGCTGGTGCCTCTACGGGCCAACCAGCTGTCTTCACCCACGCAAAAGCGGGTCATAAGGCTTGTTAAGGCTACCATTGTCCTCGACTTTTCTTGGCCGAGGTATCTGGCGAGCCAATCATCCCGGATACTGTGCTTGAAGGCCGCTAGGGCTTCGACATCCGGACAATCGACAATTTGATTCTTCTTAGTGAGGAATCTATTCCAAATCTTGAGGGCGGACTCTCCGGGCTGTTGAATTATTGACTTAAATCGTCAGCGTCCGGAGGTCGGACATAGGTTCCTTGAAAATTGGCCCTAAAAGCATCCTCAAGTTCCTCCCAACTTCTGATGGAATTTTCGGGGAGGCTTTTCAACCAGTGCCGAGCTGATCCCTTCAACTTGAGGGGAAGGTATTTTATGGCGTGGAGGTCGTCTCCACGAGCCATGTGTATGTGAAGGATAAAATCCTCAATCCAGACCCCAGGGTCTGTCGTTCCGTCACATGCCTCTATGTTCACGGGTTTAAAACCCTGTGGAAATTCGTGGTCCAGTACCTCTTCAGTGAAGCACAGGGAGTGAGCGGCCCCTCTGTATCTGGACATGTTGTGGCAAGCTGTCGACTGTTGTTGTGTCCGGTGCTGATTCCGAACTGGTATTCGATCAGTCTGATCGTTTTGGTGACCATAATCCTGCGCCGGAGCGTGTCCTCTAGATCCATAGATGGACCTCGTCGCGCCGTCTTTTTTGTCCAGGAGCTCACGTAAATCCTGTGCGGCATCAATAGCTGCTTTGTTGCGGTCATGAAGTGGTTGGTGCGGCCTACTGGCCGTATTGTTCTTTGGCGGTATGGCCTCATCGTCGAATTCTGGCAGCAGCTTGCGCTTTGGGTAGCTCTTTGTGTGGCGATCGTCGCCGTATTTTTCCTTAGTGTCTAGCACTTTATTCCATCTGGGGTTGAGTGTTTCCTGCGCGGCCTTAAGTCTTTGCTTCTGCTTCTTTAGACTTCTCGCAGTGGCCATAAGCCTTCTGTGGAGGTTATCTCGTTCCAAATGTTTTTTCCGGGATGATGAATGCATCGTCGTCCGGACTGTGCTCCTCTCCCAGGGCAGGTTGATGAGTTCATCCCTCGGGATTGCTGTGATCGGGCGTCTACTCCGGGCTGTGTTCGGCGTGGCCTGGCTCATCCTGCTCCATCGCTGGGTCCATATGGTCGTCGTTGCCTTTGGAGTTGACTGGTGTGTCGATCTTTCTAGCGTTGTTATTGCTGTTTTTACTGTTGCTGGACTTAGAGCGGCGTCTGCGCCGTCGTTTTGGCTTTTGTCCGGGGTTTTATCCTCCGTTTTGTCGCCATCGTCCTCCTTAGGCGTGTCCACCATGTATATATCATATGATGAGGTGGCCGTCCAGTGCCCCGTGGGCGGTGGTTCTGAATCATCCCCTGCGCCGACGTCCATACCGTCGGTGTCATCGGAGTCGAAGTCATGCATGTCTGTTACGTCATCGACAGTGGCTATGAAGTGGGTGGTGGGTGGGCAACGAATTTCTTTGTCGCCTTCTTCCCCCTCGAGCCGGACATAGTTCAGCAAAGAGTCTCCTGACAAAGAGAGAGACCTTAATGAATTTAGCATGTCGCCGAAGGGCGAGTGCTGAAAGATATCCACAGCGGTGAACTCCATTACTAGAGCCCAACCAGATTCGGCGGGCTCGGGGGCGCGCGGTCTGGATCCTACAGCCGGACACAAGTCCGGGGGTTCGGTAACACAGACTTCCTTCGGGGTGGAGTCCGTGTTCGGCTCTACCGCTGACGAGTATGCGGCCTCCGGGGCGGGGTCCATCCACCCGTCCTCGGACACGCGATCTGCCTCGGATTTAGGTCCGGAGCTCCTGCAGGTGCGATATCCTGAGTGTTATCTGACAGCAGGTCTAAGCCGTGCTCGTCATGATTGTCCGGCGCTCCTGGTGTAGGCATGAATCCGTCGAAGATCAAGTCTCCGCGGATATCGGCCGAGTAGTTCAAGTTTCCGAACCTAACCTGATGGCCAGGGGCGTAGCTGTCGATCTGCTCCAGATGGCCAAGCGAATTGGCCGGAGTACGAAGCCGCCGAACACGAAGATCTGTTCGGGGAGAAAAGTCTCACCCTGGACCGCGTTATTGTTGATGATTGAAAGAGCCATCAAGCCTTGTAGCAATGACACAGAGGAACTCTCAATGAAAGCACCAATGTCGGTGTGAAAACCGGCGGATCTCGGGTAGGGGGTCCCGATCTGTGCGTCTAAGGCTAATGGTAACAGGAGGCAGGGGACACGATGTTTTACCCAGGTTCGGGCCCTCTCGATGGAGGTAAAACCCTACTTCCTGCTTGATTGATCTTGATGATATGAGTATTAAAAGGGTTGATCTACCACGAGATCGTAGAGGCTAAACCCTAGAAGCTAGCCTATGATGATTATGATTGTTCTTCTACGGACTAAACCCTCCGGTTTATATAGACACCGAAGGGGGCTAGGGTTTAACAGAGTTGGTTACAAAGAAGGAGATCTAACATCCAGATCGCCAAGCTTGTCTTCCATGCAAAGGAGAGTCCCATTCGGACACGGGACGAAGTCTTGAGTCTTATATCTTCACGGTCCAACAGTCCGGCCAAAGTATGTAGTCTGGCTGTCCGGATACCCCCTAATCCAGGACTCCCTCAAAACTCATGCAATATGATATTAACCCCATCTTTTTATCCTCGATGGCAACAATACAATACGTGCCTTGTTGCCCCTGCTGTCACCGGGAAAGGACACCGCAAGATTGAACCCAAAGCTAAGCACTTCTCCCATTGCAAGAAAGATCAATCTAGTAGGCCAAACCAAACTGATAATTTGAAGAGACTTGCAAAGATAACTCAATTATACATAAAAGAATTCATAGGAGATTCATATATTGCTCATAGATAAACTTGATCATAAACCCACAATTCATCGGATCTCGACAAACACACCGCAAAAAGAGTTACATCGAATAGATCTCCAACAAGATTGAGGAGAACATGGTATTGAGATCCAAAAAGAGAGAAGAAGCCATCTAGCTAATAACTATGGACCCGAAGGTCTGTGGTAAGCTACTCACAACTCATCGGAGGGGCTATGGTGTTGATGTAGAATCCCTCCGTGGTTGATTCCCCCTCCGGCGGAGCACTGACGAAGGCTCCAAGATGGGATCTCGCGGATACAGAAGGTTACGACAGTGAAATTAGGTTTTCGTTGGATCCCCTAATGTTTTCGGGGTGCGTAGGTATATATAGGAGGAAGAAGTATGTCGGTGGACGCCCGAGGGGCCCACGAGATAGGGGGCGTGCCCTGTAGGGGTGGGCGCGCCCTCTACCCTCCTGGCCGCCTCGGCTGCTTCTTGACTTGTAGTCCAAGTCCTCTGGATCATGTTTGTTCCAAAAATCACGCTCCCGAAGATTTCATTCCGTTTGGACTCCATTTGATATTCCTTTTGTTCGAAATACTGAAATAGGCAAAAAAACGGCAATACGGGCCGAGCCTCTGGTTAGTAGGTTAGTCCCAAAAATGATATAAATATGTAAAGTAAAGCCCATAAACATCCAAAACGGGTAATATAATAGCATGGAACAATCAAAAATTATAGATACATTGGAGACGTATCACGCTCTGATCAGCTACTCCGTGTCAAGGCAATGGCGAGGTGGAGCGGCCGCTGTGCAGTGCCTGAAGGAGGCGATGGCATAGTGGCGGCGCAGGATGGGAACAACGACATGTGCAGGATGGTGGATCCAATTGAGGGTGACCATGGCGGTTGGTTTGGTAAGTTGCCCCCCCCCTCATGTTGTCCCGTGCTCTGCTCCGTTCTCCTGCGTCGGTGCGACACCTTCCTCCCAGCGTTGGCCTGTTGTCGGCACTGACAATGACACGGTGATGCAGCGCGACCATCAGAGGCACCCTTCCTCAACAGCATATAACATCGCTTTTGAGGCGCCATGTTCCCGGGCCACAACTTTCCTCTCTGTAGGGCAGCTGCCATTGCATAGCTCACAAGTGATGGTATAGATAAGCACAACATCACCACTCCTGGTTCCTCTTCCTTCTACTTGCCTTATATTTCGATTTGCAAGCCGCTCTATTTTCTCGTCGCGCATTGAGGAATTGAGGCCAACCCTGAAAGAGTAAAGGCAATTGAAGGGATGCGCCCGCCTTAGACCCTCAAGGAAATGCAAAGGCTGGCGGGGCGTGTGACTTCCCTGGGCGCTTCATCTCTAAGATTGGATAGTGCGCCCTGCCATTTTTTAAACTCTATTAAGATGAAGGACCACTTCGAATGGACCCTGGAAGCGGAGGCAGCCTTCGAGGACCTCAAGAGGTACTTCACGAGCCCGCCTGTCATGGTGGTGCCCCGCCCTCGCAAGCCCCTGGTGCTCTACTTAACTGCCACCCCGCATTCAGCCAGCGCGACGCTCGTGGCAGTCCGGGAAGAGCGCACCAGCGCCAGCGCGGGGTCAGATGGCCCGCGCGGGGCCGTGGAGCCCTTATTGCCGCAGGACTGCGCCCCTGAGGCCGCCGCCCCTGAGGCGCCCGAGCCGTGCGCAAGGCAGGTTGCTGTCGATACCCCGCACCTTGTCGAGCATCTGGTGTACTTTGTCAACACATCACTACGGGATGCGTGCCCTATCCTATGCAGCAGAAGCTCCTTATCGCGCTCCTCGTCGCTTCAAGGAAGCTGCGCTATTATTTCCAAGGCCACCCCATCAAGGTTGTTCTGCATACCCGCGGAGAAGGTGCTGCGCAGCCCAAATGCTGCTGGCAGAGTCGCCGAGTGGAACATCGAACTTCGGGCTTTCCAGCTGGAGTTCAATACGTCTAGGGTCATCAAGGGGGCGGCTCTTGCCGACTTCGTGGCGGAGTGGACGGATACTCACGACCAAGGGCTCCGTGAGGACCAGTCCCTCGCGCCTGGTGTAGCACATTGTGTAGCTCTAGTATAGTGTTTCGTTTGTATCTTGAGTTTAGTAACTCCGTTTGAGTTGTTTCTTTTTGCAAACCATAGCTAATCACATATACCTACTGTTAAGATCTAATCCACATGAAAATAATGTTGTTAGGTTTTGTTTTCTATTTAGTTTAGTCATTTGCTTGTTTCAAGATTTATTTGGATCTTTTCTCGTTTTCTCTTTGTTTCGTTTGAGTGATTGCTTATGTATGCTACTGTTTGTCTACGCTAGATTATCCGGAGTGCTAAGCTTGTTACTACGAATCTCTAGAGTTTGCAGTTCGTCAGCAAGGCAAGTTACACTTTGATCATACTCTTCTATACCTAGTTTTTACTATGCATTAGTTTTGCCCCTCAAATATTTGCATGAGTAGGATTAGGAACATGTGGTTTGGTTGTAGTACTTGAGGTAGGAACCTAATAACTTTTGATCGCCCCGGGAATATACGTTATGCTCTATTATTGCTTAGCCATGCTCGTAGACGGGGATTGGATCGTGATACACATGGAAGTTATGAGAGTTATTAATCTTGGATAACATTAAGGTGGAAACTTTAATACACATCTGGGTGGATTGGTTGGGGCACCTGGAGAATCCAGTGTTTGTCCATTTGGGAAATCCCTGAGTACCCGTGTGATTTTTCCTCGGTTCACCACCCATGCTCAAAGGGATCATATGATATTTCATGCCTAGAAACTTCCGTGTGCAGCCACAAGCCATTATGGGCTATGGCATAGTTGAGTAAGTTGTATGAGCTCTTGAAGAGGTGGACTACTAGATGTAGGGGAAAGTAGGTGTACTGGTCTGCCCGGAGTAGAGAGTTAATGCTTCAGAAAGACTATGTCTCGATCTTCCAATCATGGATGCGGTCGAGTCTTGTGGGGAAAAATGCGCAACCTCTGCAGAGTGTATAAACTAATCATGGTTAGCCGTGTCCCTGGTTATGGACATCTTGAGTATCTGAAATTGGATATTATTGTTGATCTCATCACTCTTTAATTAATTGATTGGGTTTAATGTTGATACTTATTTAATTGGGATTTGAGTTGGAGGAACCTTCTCAAATATTGGTACAACTTGGGAGTAGTTTAAATAAATTTATTCCTTTGTTGTAGGGAAAAACTAGCTTTATGCAAAAATCTTAAACTTAGAGCCTCCACCAGCCAAATATTGCATGTAGATATAGTTCTTGCAATCATTGCTTTACAGTGTAACTCTGCCAGCATATTCAATGTGCTAAACTACATGGCTGCAACCTCTCATGTTGCAGACTACTCAGACGATGAATAAGGTGCGATAGGTCATTGTCATGCACTCAGCTATGCCCCTGGAGTTGATGGACTCATTTACCTTTGAAGCTTCCGCAGTTATTTAGTTTAGTTGGCCTTCAACCATGATATTTTTGTGTAATCATACTCTTTATGAGGACTCGATGTAATAAGTGTGTGATTGAACACTGTTATAATTCCCCGAGTACTATATGTGTCAGCATTACCGATCCAGGGATGACACTTAAGCACAGAGACTTCGGTCCATTGGGATCATGGTCGCTACATGTTTACAACCAACTACCGAAAGTCCTGATGTGTTCACGTGTAATCCAGTCGTCACACTGCTCTGGGTGTTTGGAGCGCAGACTATTCTTGTGTACATTGACATACGGGGTCACCAAGGTAGAATTTTGTAGAACTATGTAGTGTGCTTGAGACCAAGAATGCCCATCCCTACATATTATTGAGTCCTCTCGCATGCCTTTTCGAGTCAGTCTCCCCTCATACCATGATTGAGGGAGACCAATCTTCTTAAGGTCAGGAATGAAGTCAACACAAAACCCAATGACATCCTCCGTTTGATGGCCTGTGGAGATGCTTCCTTCTGGCCTAGCACGGTTACAAACATATTTCTTTAAGACTCCCATGAACCTCTCAAAGGGGAACATATTGTGTAGAAATACAGGGCCCAGAATGGCAATCTCGTCGACTAGATGAACTAGGACGTGCATCATGATATTGCAGAAGGATGGTGGGAACACCAGCTCGAAACTGACAAGACATTGCGCCAAATCACTCCTTAACCTTGGTAGCATTTCCGGATCGATCACCTTCTGAGAGATTGCATCGAGGAATGCACATAGCTTCACAATGGCTAATCGAACATTTTTCGGTAGAAGCCCCTCAATGCAACCGGAAGAAGTTGCATCATAATCACGTGGCGGTCATGAGACTTTAGGTTCTGCAACTTTTTCTCTGCCATATTTATTATTCCATTTATATTGGACGAGAAGCCAGACGGGACCTCCATACTGAACATGCATTCTAATAAGATTTCCTTCTCTTCTTTGGTAAGAGTATAGCTGGCAAGACCTTCATACTGCTTTGGAGGCATGCCATCTTTTTCGTGCACATGTTGCTGGTCCTCCCGTGCCTTCGGTGTGTCTTTTGACTTCCCATACATGCCCAAGAAGCCTAGCAGGTTCACACAAATATTCTTCGTCACGTGCATCATGTCGATTGCAGAGTGGACCTCTAGGTCTTTCCAATAGGGTAGGTCCCAAAATACAGATTTCTTCTTCCACATGGGTGCGTGTCCCTCAGTGTCATTGGGAACAAATAGTCCGCTGGGACCCTTTCCAAACATTACTTGTAAATAATTGGCCATAGCAAGTATGTGATTACCAGTACGGACAGCGGGCTTCTTCCGATGATCTGCCCCGCCTTTGAAATGCTTGCCTTTCTTTTGACATTGCTGGTTGGTCGGAAGAAATCGACAATGTCTCAGGTACACATTTTTCATGTATTTGTCCAAATATATACTTTTGGTGTCATCTAAAAAGTGCGTGCATGTGTGGTATCCCTTGTTTGTGTGTCCTGAAAGGTTACTGAGAGTAGGCCAATCATTGATGGTTACAAACAGCAATGCATATAGGTCAAATCCCTGCTGTTTGTGCTCATCCCACACACGTACACCTTATCCATTCCACAGCTGTAAAAGTTCTTCAACTAATGGCCTTAGGTACACATCAATGTCGTTGCCGGGTTACTTAGGGCCTTGGATGAGCACTAGCTGAAGGAAATATGCCCTAGAGGTAATAATAAAGTTATTATTTATTTCCTTATTTCATGAAAAATGTTTATTATTCATGCTAGAATTGTATTAACCGGAAACTTAGTACATGTGTGAATACATAGACAAACAATGTGTCACTAGTATGCCTCTACTTGACTAGCTCGTTGAATCAAAGATGGTTAAGTTTCCTAGCCATAGACATGAATTGTCATTTGATTAATGGGATCACATCATTGGAGAATGATGTGATTGACTTGACCCATTCCATTAGCTTAGCACTTGATCGTTTAGTATGTTGCTATTGCTTTCTTCATGAGTTATACATGTTTCTATGACTATGAGATTATGCAACTCCCGTTTACCGGAGGAACACTTTGTGTGCTACCAAACGTCACAATGTAACTAGGTGATTATAAAGGTGCTTTACAGGTGTCTCCGAAGGTACTTGTTGAGTTGGCGTATTTCGAGATTAGGATTTGTCACTCCGATTGTCGGAGAGGTATCTCTGGGCCCTCTCGGTAATGCACATCACTATAAGCCTTGCAAGCAATGTGACTAATGAGTTAGTTGCGGGACGGTGTATTACGTAACGAGTAAAGAGACTTGACAGTAACGAGATTGAACTAGGTATTGAGATACCGACGATCGAATTTCGGGCAAGTAACATACCAATGACAAAGGGAACAACGTATGTTGTTATGCGGTTTGACCGATAAAGACCTTCATAGAATATGTGGGAGCCAATATGAGCATCCAGGTTCCGCTATTGGTTATTGACCGCAGACGTGTCTCGATCATGTCTACATAGTTCTCGAACTCGTAGGGTCCGCACGCTTAACGTTCGGTGACGATTTATATTATGAGTTATGTGTTTTGATGTACCGAAGATAGTTCGGAGTCCCGAATGAGATCGGGGACATGACGAGGAGTCTCAAAATGGTCGAGATGTAAAGATTGATATATTGGACGACTATATTTGGACACCGGAAAGGTTTCGAGTGATTCAGGTATTTATCGGAGTACCAGAGAGTTACAAGAATTCGCCGGGGAGTATATGGGCCTTATTGGGCGAGAGAGAGAGAGAGAGAGAGAGAGAGAGGCAGGCAGGCTGCGCCCCCCAAAGGCCTAGTCCGAATTGTACTAGGGGGAGGGGCGGCACCCCCTCCTTCCTTCTCTTCTTTCTTCCCTTTCCTTGACTCCTACTCCTACTACATGGAAGGGGGGGGGGAATCCTACTCCCGGTGGGAGTAGGACTCCCCAGGGCGTGCCATAGAGAGGGCCGTCCCCTCCCCTCCTCTCCTCCTTTATATACTGAGGCTAGGGGCACCCCATGATAGACAAGTTGATCTGTTGATCTCTCCCAGCCGTGTGCGGTGCCCCCCTCCACCATATTCCACCTCGGTCATATCGTAGTGGTGCTTAGGCGAAGCCCTGCGTCGGTAGCAACATCATCACCGTCATCAAGCTGTCGTGCTGACGGAACTCTCCCGTGAAGCTGTGCTAGATCGGAGTTCGTGAGACGTCATCGAGCTGAACGTGTGCTGAACTCGGAGGTGTCGTACGTTCGGTACTTGGTTCAGTTGGATCATGAAGACGTACGACTACATCAACTGCGTTGTGCTAACACTTCCGCTTTCGGTCTGTGAGGGTACGTGGACTCACTCTCCCCGCTCGTTGCTATGCATCACCATGATCTTGCGTGTGTGTAGGAAATTTTTGAAATTACCACGTTCCCCAACACTGGCATCATAATGAACTTCCGCTTCATGCATAATGAAAGAGGAAGGTTATATATACATAGAGTCACGGGTCAGGTGCTATGATTGCTGCTCTGCTCCCTAAAAGGATTAATGTCATCCACACTTAAACCAAATCCTACGTTCCTTGCGTCACCTGCAAAGTCCCCCTCCCCCCACGTTATCTCGATTTTTCTCCACTACGACCCATCAGTGGGTACTCTCAACTTCCCGTCTTTCTTACGGTCCACTTTGTGCCATTGCATCAACTTGGCATGCTCGTTGTTTCTGAACAGATGTTTCAACCGTGGTATTATAGGAGCATACCACATCACCTTGGCAGGAACCCTCTTCCTGGGGCGCTCTCCGTCAACATCACCAGGGTCATCTCGTCTGATCTTATACCGCAATGCACCGTATACCGGGCATGCGTTCAAATCCTCGTACGCACCGCAGTAGAGGATGCAGTCATTAGGGCATGCATGTATCTTCTGCACCTCCAATCCTAAAGGGCGTAGAACCTTCTTTGCTCCGTACGTACTGTCGGGCAATTCATTATCCTTTGGGAGCTTCTTCTTCAATATTTTCAGCAGCTTCTCAAATCCATTGTCAGATACACCATTGGCTGCCTTCCATTGCACTAATTCCAGTGTGGTACCAAGCTTTGTGCTGCCATCTTTGCTATTTGGGTACAACCCTATTTTGTGATCCTCTAACATGCGATCGAACTTCAACTTCTCCCTTTCACTTTGGCATTGTCTCTTTTCATCAACAATGACCCGGCGAAGATCATCATCGGGCACATCGTCTGGTTCCTCTTGATCGTCAGCTTTCCCCGTTGCAGCATCACCGTATTCAGGGGGCGGATAGTTGTCATCATCCTCTTCTTCTTCGTTGTCTTCCATCATAACCCTCTTTCTCCGTGCTTGGTCCAAAGAATTATAGTGCGGCATGAAACCCTTCTCAAGCAGGTGGATGTGAAGGGTTTTCCGGTTAGAATAAGACTTCATATTCTCACAGATAGGACATGGACAACACATAAAACCATTCTACTTGTTTGCCTCAGCCACTTCGAGAAAATTATGCACGCCCTTAATATACTCGGAGGTGCGTCTATCACCGTACATCCATATATGGTTCATCTGTGTGCAATATATATAATTAAGTGTGTCAAAAACCATTACAGAACATCATGAATAGAGAAGTGACCAAATTAATAGAAGTTCATCATCACATTAAAACCAAAGTACAGTAGTGATCAAATGTTATTGCTGACAAATAAATACATAAAGTTCATACATAGTTCTCATTGAACAACATATAGCTTTCTAGATCATCTAATTAAACCATACATTAAAACTATGTAAAATATTTCAATGCAACAACAAATGCAATCATAATCACAACTAAGGTAGCAATTGATCCAACGGCATAATGATACCAAGCGTCAGTATGAATGGCATATTTTCTAATCTTTCTAATTTTCAAGCGCATTGCATCCATCTTGATCTTGTGATCATCAACGACATCCGCAACATGCAACTCCAATTTCATCTTCTCCTCAATTCTTTTCAATTTTTTTTCAAGTAATTGTTTTCTTTTTCAGCTAAATTTAACCTCTTGACAATAGGGTCGGTTGGAATTTCCAGTTCACATACCTCCTAGATAAAACCATCTATGTCACGTTGGTCGGTATAATCGTCATAAACACTAAATGAAACAAATAGCTATAAAATATAATATATACCACATTCGAATCATAGACAGGATGAGGGCCGACGGAGGCGGATACCAAAATCATCGCACTATATAATAACAAACAATAATAAAAGTAATAAAATTATACAAGTATCTATCTAAATCATACAAGTAAGATTTTTTTTCTATTAGAAAGAAGATAAGAACAAGAGGCTCACCACGGTGGTGCCGACGACGAGATCGGCGCGGGCGATCAACGGCGGTGAGGACGGGGACGGGACAGGACGGACCGCCAAACCTAGACAAATCTTGAGAAAAATGGAGCCTGGACAAGGAGCTTTGAGAGGAGAAAGCTTAAGTGTGGCTCGGGCATTTCATCGAACACCTCATGTGCATAGGAGGTGAGCTAGAGCACCACAAACCCTCTCATGGCCGGCCAAAAAAACAGAGCACTGGCTCTGTTGTCAGGCAGGGGCGAGGGTATACATATGCCTCTCTTTAGTCTCGATTTGTGGCTAAAACCGGGACTAAAGGACAACCTTTGGTCCCGGTTCAAGCCATCAACCGGGACTAAAGGTGGTGGGCCAGGAGCAAGACCCGTTGGTCCTGGTTCGTGTCTGAAACCGCGACCAAAGGGGTCAGACGAACCGGGACCAATGGCCCCCGAGGCCCGGCCGGCGCCCTGGCCTCACGAACCGGGACTGATGCCCCCTTTGGTCCCGGTTCGTGAGTGAACCGGGATTAATGCCCTTACCCAGACCTCAAACACAGCCCTGTTTTCTACTAGTGGACCTGTGTCAGATCCGACGGCTCGCAAGGCGGCGGATTAAAAGATCCGCTAGCAGACGCATAGCAACCCCCTTTAATTAACATGGATCATTTGCTTTAGTGTGGAAACATCTTGTTGACGAGGTAAATGCAGACATCAGTGTGCAGTGAGGTAAATGCAGACATCAGTGTGCAGTTCATTATCAGTAGGCAGGTTGACAGCTTTGTTAGCTTTAGCAGAAGCAAAAGATATAAAAAAACATGTGTTCGCAATAAAAAGATATAAAAACAGAAAGTAAGCTTTGGAAACTATTCGGACTCGAATTAGTTTGGGGTTTTCACAGAACAGTTCTAAGGTTGTCCATGCAAATTACTATATATAGCTAGTACGACGGCAATAAACTAGCCGTTTTGCTAGCTATTTCTCGAACCAAATAATCTCTCTTTAGTCACAGTGCATCGGGGATACTGATGTAACAACACTCGAGAACTTGAAAACCAGAAAAACGAATGACAAAAGTAATGTACGATATATAGCAGAGGAAATTACTCCATCCGTTCCTAAATAATTGTCTTTCTAGAGATTTCAACAAATGACTACATACGAAGCAAAATGAGTGAATCTACACTTAAAACATGTCTACATACATCCGTATGTTGTAGTCCACTTAAGGTGGCTAGAAGGACAATTATTTGGGAACGGAGGGAGTATTACAGTAGAGACCATACAAATAGATTGCTCAGTGCAGGTAGTCCGTCCCTCAGTAAGAAGGCAAATGAAGCAAATCAATGTCCACGGAAGGAGGCCTTGGGTGCAGCTGCACGGCGTTCCTAAACGCAGACTGAACTTCAAGATTCACTTGTTTAGGAGATTCCTTCTTCGCGCAGACTACAAATAAACTGATTCGCTCGAGGGCTAAGAGGTGCTCCATGCCGGCTGGTGTAGCTCCACCCCACTCCGGCGCGCTGAGTTCCAGACTGAGTTCTCGTAGCTTGGGCATAGCTCCTGCCTCGAAACCCAGATATGATGTAACATCTTCATCAGAAAATCTAAGGCGATCCAGAACTGGAAATAAGCCCTTGCTGATGATTAAAGCCTCTTCTTTAGGGCATGCCACAACTCTAAGGACGAGATCCACAAGGGATGGCAGTCCTCCAATAATAGTAATCCCATTAGTTTTCGTCTTGCTAACAGATACTTCCAGGCTACGCAGGCAATGGAGATCACCGATCCATTTAGGAAATCTCAAAAACCTCCACATGCCAAGGTCCATTTGCTCGATAAGGACAGGCGGATCTGAAATTGAGCCTATAACGTCATCCTTATCATTGTGAGGGCCTGTTATCTGGAGATATTTGAGGTTGCGTAGCTTACAAATGGAAGATACCAAAGCATCAACCTTCACCTTCTCCAGATTGCACTGACTACGCTTACCAAGGCACAGACTCCTCAGATTAGTCAGCTTACCGATGCCCTCAATAGCCTCCCGTGAACTCATCTCCAGTCTGAAACCATTGAGTGTGCGAAGTGATTCCATGATCCCAATCCTTTCAGGTAGCCCTATGGTCCCACAACTACCCATTGTCAGATTAGACAAGCGGGGCAAGTGCACTATGTCTGACGGGACGCTTCCATATGCTACATCCATGGTATCCAAATGCACAAGCCCCTGAATTTCAGTGGGAAGCTTTGCATAGTGAGGGTATGAAACCCTCAAATACCTCAGCCAAAACAATTGGCTGATAGCAGTAAGGTCGAGACGTGAAGCCCCTCTCATCATTGGATATTCAAAGCATAACACACGGATATACTTTAACAGACAAAGACGAGGTATGGACTTGCAATTGCCAAACCATATCAATGACCGAACTTGTGATGTGCTATCCGAAACTGTCCATGATATTGTTTCTCTTGTTGTTATATCAACAGTTGAGATCAGGGATAACCGACGGATCTTGTACGTGCAGTCACGCAGTCTTGTCATGTCTTCAGAAGTATATGCCACAGTATTAAAATTATCTTCTGCACACTTGCTTAGGATCAAATCCAGCATCATATCATGTATTTTGTAATGCACTCCCCCGTATTGAACCATTACAGGCTGAATTAGGCTTCTGTTGACAAGCTCATTGAAATAACTTATTCCAACATCCTCCAAATTCGTTCCATGCAAATTACTGACAAAGCCTTCGGCTACCCATTTTTGGACTAGATCATCCCTCATAATCTCATAGTCCTCTGGATACATGCCAAGGTAAAGAAAACAAGTGCGGAGATGAAGAGGAAGATTCACATAGCTGAGGTTTAATATACTCCTCATCTCTTTCAGTGTGGGATTTATGGCAAAATGGGCACCTAGAGAACTCTGTATGTTCTCCCAGTCATTTCTTGATCTTTCTTGACGACATGCTAAGAGGCTGGCTATAGTAATAATTGCCAGTGGCAATCCACCACACTTCTTCAAAATTTCATTTGAAACTTCTTCAAAATTAGATGGGCACATGTTTTCGGACCCAAATACTCTGTTCATGAATAACTTTCTCGAATCTTCAGAGCTGAGGGGCTTCATTCTGTAAATGTGCTCACAGTGATAAGAACATGCTGAGATTGCAACGCCTTCCAGTCGTGTGGTTACTATTACTCTACTTCCGTTGCCATTTTCTGGGAAGGCACATCTTATAATCTCCCATGCTCCTTGATCCCACAAGTCATCAACTATAATAATATACCTGTTGAATATGGCGTCGATATTACATTAGGAGACAACTAAAAATATTGCAGATGAAAGCATCAATAAAATAAAATAAACTTGGGAAAAACATAAACTGAATTCCATCAAATGTCATTCTTAAGGCTAAGTTAGGCATATTTATGTAATATTCAAGCCAAAATAACACCAACTCCCAAAACCACAAAATGAATTTAGCATATAAGTGGTATGAAGCGATGCATGTGCATGACTATTTGTTGGTTCTTAAAATGTTTCGACTTTCAAAATAGCAGGTTTTACATATATTTTCCATCAAACAGATTATTCATATTTTCCATGACAAGTTATTTTGTTGCAGTACGATGACACATGCAGTACTGAGAGCGGTCAATACATATATGTTTGCAATTTTTCCCTAGACCATTTTTTATATTTGCAGATCAACGAAAAAGATTCCTAATATAACACCTCGCCATTAAAAGAACACTTCATACAAAGCTTATTGGGCTTTAGATTTCCAAATGTAATTTAAATATTTACTGGTCAAGATATTAACTCAGCATATTTGTGTAATGTTACATACAGGTAACCTACTTGGCCACATTGAAAACTTTAGTTCTGACAAATATTTACTAAGAACCTACAAGCTCAGTATAGTGGCAGATGAGCAGGCCATTATTCGAACTTCAATTTTGCATAGTGATCTAATATCACGTATAATAAACGACTACCATATAATGAACAAACCAATCATCATTTGGCAGTCCAAATTATAATTGTCATGTTCTAAAGATTTCCGTGTACTTGTAAAATGTAGACACGGTACAAATGACCTAGGGGATTTATTTGTTTAGGTGAAGTGGAATTGATGGATTCTGCAAACTGATCTTGTACTATTACGTATAAACTGCCAACAAGATAGTGTTCTAAATTTCAGTATTGTATAAATGAACCATCGGCTGGCTCATGATCTTGGACGGCAACTTGACTGTAAGGCGTTCTTGCACTTCTCCCTTGGTTACTTTATGCAAGCAATTTACCCTCTCACATTCTTTGGTCAATAATTAATCTAATAATATGCAAGTTATGTTGCAAAATTTTGGTATTGTTGGATCAATGTTGAAACACAACTTTTCAATTCTAGTGATATTATAATGATAAATGAATTGTTTTATATAAATTCATAGTCAAATCTCATATATGGGAAGCAAAATACCCCTTACATTTGGAAACATAGAGTATAAATAAAGTTAAACAATTCATCACAACTAGCCTGCAGAAGTGCAAAAATGCTTGTAGAAGTAAAGATGTAAGCATACCTTTTGTTTGCAAGGTGTTCTCTAATTTGGCCGATGATATCTTGCACCTCACAAGTACCAGATGACACATTTGTCCCAAGCTTTACTCTTAGGCTATTGAGTAGCCGTGTCATGTCTGGTTTTTGGGAGACGAAAATAAATGCCTTAGAGTCAAATTGCCCTTCAAGATCATCATACACCTGATTAGCAAGTGTAGTTTTACCCAATCCTCCGAATCCCACAATGGACACTACCTTGAGCTTCTTCTCGGTGACTGTCAACAAATTGGCAACCTCCTTCTTTGGGTCATCAGTACCCACAAGTCCAGCAGCGTCTTTGTAGATCGCTGAAATCCGAGGATCAATATCCACAAAGCCACAACTAGTATTGCAATCATCAATCTTGTACCTGGAATTGATTAGAATGTCAAAGAGGAAATTACAATTGCATATGTTTCTCACAAAGTGTTGCACCTCAGGCCATGTGCCCGTCATTTCCCCATCCTTCATTTTGGAGGCTTATGGCCGAAAGACCCACTCCAACCCCTCCCCACCATCCACATCTTCATTTTAGGGTACCCTATCCCACCCTAACCCCCTCCCCAAATGTAAGAGGGGGGGATATAACCTCCAAACCCCTCTCTCATTTCCCCAACCAATAGAAAGTTCCTTTTCGACACCATTTGTGCAACTCTCACCCCGATAGCGCATCACTGCTCGCTACCACTGCATGGTGTCGGATGTTACCATCCACACACAATCGTCACTTGCTCGACGTCTTCTCCTCCCTACCGATCCCTCCCCCCTCTTCACGGTCGTGCTATCGACACATCCGCCGACCGCACTCCACATATATGGGCATTTTCTCAGACTGAACATGTAGGTTTCGTTTCTTTTACTTTTTCTTTCGTTTGTGCTGTTCTAATGCAGAAATGATCATTGAGAATGAGCAAGTTCAGTAGGAAGATTTGTCGTTTGATAGTATTGGACAGACTATCGTACCATACCGTGCTCGTGCTCAAGGTGTTACTCGAGAGAGTACTTGAGACGCATTGCCAGATTTGTGACATGAAGATTCATTCGCAAGTTCGAGATGATCTAGTGGTGCATATGTGGAAACGCCATCGTGCAGTATAATTTTCTTTGAATGTCTTAGAACTGTTTGGCATGTCTATGTTGACAACTACCATGCTTTCAGAAGATATAGATGAAAAAGAGAGAAAAAACAATAGAGGGGGATTTGGTGGATAAGATTGGAATACCATGCAAAATATGAGGGAAAGGCCTTTTAATACACGGTGTTTAGGGGGAAATTTGGAGACTCTGATTGAAGTAACTCTTAGGCAAAAGCCTTTTATATTTATTGTCTAAAACGAAGCATAACTGTGACGTCATCTATGTTGTGTCCAAAACATGCAAGGGAAATTAATTCAAACACTGTACCTTCTAATACAAAAAATAGACATCATTTTGTGGACCAAGAGCAGTAAATCTTGTGGTACCTTATTCGTCGTTCGTTCGCCTCTACTGCAAGAGCCTTGAGCTCATGGATCTTGCCAGCAATCCGGTGACGCGCCCGCAGTGTCTTCAGGCGCCGAGCAGTCCTCTTGACGAAGCCAGCACCGGCGTTGGCATCGGCACCTCCAATATCCTGCATGAAGTCATCGATGCAATTCTCCATGTCGTAGGCCATCTCCCTGACATGGTCCCTCCAGTTCTTGGTATCTGGCTCGAGCTTTTCCATGAACTCCAGCTTCTCAAGGGCAGCGTTCATGGCGCTGAGCTCGTCCTTGAGAAAAGCCACCTCCTTCCTCGCTCCTTTGAGTTTCTTGTACCTGTCTCCCATCAACGTGGTGAGCTTGCTGATGAGGGGGTTCATCACCCCCGTCGCGGCGCTCACGATTGGCGTTGCCATCTCGAGCTTAGTCTCCTTCCTCTCTCGGTTGACTTGCGAGCTAGCTGCGGTTGTGTGCAGTGTGCGCGTGACAAGCAAAGGTTGGTGAAGTGAGCTGCCTAACTCGATGGTGACATCTAGGAGTATATACTACTGCAATCCTGTAAATCCATATTATTTTCGTAAGTCCCTCCTCGAGATCCACATTCATTTGTTAGTATAAAACAGTCTGTCGACTGCATTGTAAATTATTTACACTG
>NC_041391.1:665685155-665690590 GCF_002162155.2 Triticum dicoccoides | reverse complement strand
GACGGTGGAGTTGTTTAAGCCAAGAAGATGCTTATTGTCTGGCTCTTTCAAATTAGTACTCCGTACTACGCATAAAGCTTGATGCAGAGAGTAGAACGATCAGTTGGTTTGACCACCAGTAGCCGTATCATCTACCTAGGCTTTAATCCTGCGCTGCTGTAATCATTTGAGCTGAAATTTACAGCTCTAGTACGCTGCTGTAATCCTTGATTCGACCACCAGTAGCCGTATCATATTTCCCCAAGATTTGCGGCAGCATTATTTCTTGGGAGATTCACGGCAGTACACTCCAATGTATGAAAGCTCCGCGCTGTACCTTTTGCAATTGGTTTGGTTAATTAATTGACACCTATAGATCCACGCCAGGGTTAACCTAATGCAACCACACACAAGAATCTGTATGCATGTTCATGTGTCAGGTGGTTGCCGTTGTGGTAGGTGTCGTGCTGCCTTCGACTAATCCTGTGTTTACTTATGCAGTTATGCTAATCCTTTGTTGCTTATGCACTCATACTATACAGTCGATCGCTACTAGAGTCCCCTTGATATTCACTTCGCGGTATTTATCTACCACTATCAATGGCCCTGTTTGGATACTCTAACTGAGTTAAAGGTTAGAGTTAGATTTCAACCCTAAATTAACCCTAAACTAACTCTAAGCAAAGTGGTGTTTGGATGGCAGGGTTAGATTGACAATAAATGATCTTTCTCAATCATTGGATCCTATTTCCTGCCGGATTTGGTGTGGTCGGTTCTTGTGTGGCCTCCTCCCGCTCACAATTGACATAAACGAACCATCTTTACAAATCAAGCATGCAAAACTTGATAAATTTTATTTTGTCCATACAAATGAGATGTTCCACTTAAACATAGAAGTCATCAATCGAAGCTTCAAAAAATATTACACTCCATGAAACAAAGCATGAGCTAACTCATCACGGACTGTGATGATCCAACAATCTATAAAAAACATAGCTACAGCCTCTACAAATGTCATTTTTGTATTGGACTTCAAGCCATATGATTGCACCAAAGTATTATGTAGCCTGTTAAACAAAGGTCTCTCAACCCTAAACATGTTATAGCATTGTGCACCATTATACGTTCCTGCTGCACGTTGCTCAATGCACAATTCTAACAAGCAAGCATTATTAGCATCATTCCATTGGGCTCGATTGCTTTGGCTCACCAGAGGACCTCCGGAGCTCGCTAACTCCTCCACATCATCTTCCAATTTTGGACAGAGGTGAGCCGACCAGCAGCCTCAGTTACCACTGCTGCTGTTATGCCTAGAGATGCATTCAGCACCAGGCGACTCACTGAATTTTGTTGCTGCATGCATAGGCAAGCCTTCTCTTCCTGGAGTCGCCTATGTTATGATTCTCTGCAGTTCAAGACTCAGGACTCAAGACTCTATGCAGTTCTCTGCGTGCATACTGCGTGAATTTTGTTGATTTGTGTGTGAATGTGATGCAGCTCAAGACTCTCTCCAGCTCTTGGTCAGTTGTTCCCGTGTTACCGGCACCGGGATTTCTACATCGCCGGAGAAAGCTACACTTGTGAGTGTGTGGCATTGGGAATTCATTCGGTTGTTTCCCTTCCATTATTCTGGCTTTCAGAGCAGAGCACCAGAAGGGAAAAAATTCTATGCATGATTACTGACACACTAGCACCATCGTAGCAATTATTACCAGTGTCACCTGATAAGTAACTTTCATTCACTTCCTTTTCATTCTAGGCCACTATGGGCCCAGTTGGCAAGGAAGATCGTCGAGTACAACAAGGCTTCGCCCAACCCCTTCATCAACCTAAGGGGGATCCTTGTGAGCACCACACTCACTCAAAAGCAGCTACAGCATTTCACCAGTGGTGGATCGATCGCACTGAATCTTCCATCTTTTTGTTGATCGTGATGACGTACCCAGGTGGGGAACGCGGTGACCGACAACTACTACGACAACATCGGCACCGTGACCTACTGGTGGACGCACGCCATGATCTCCGACGGCACCTACCGGGCCATCCTCAAGCTCTGCAACTTCAGCAGCGCCAACGTCTCGAATGCCTGCAACCGCGCCATGAGCTACGCCATGAACCACGAGTTCGGGGACATCGACCAGTACAGCATCTACACGCCCTCCTGCCACGCCACCTCTGACTCGTCGGCGGCATCCGGCAACTCCACTGCACCCCGCAGGCACCGCCGTGCAGTGCTCAGGTTCAAGGACACCCTCATCCGCCGGAGGTCCAACAGCTACGACCCCTGCACCGAGACCTACGCCGAGAAGTACTACAACCGGCTCGACGTGCAGAGGGCCATGCACGCCAACACCACCAGGATCCCCTACAGATGGACCGCCTGCAGGTTCAGTTTCCGACAAACTTTCTTCTCTGTTCTTGTTATGGCTGGGTCCTTGAATTGAAGATTAACAAGCAGGGGATGTTTTGACATTGACAGTGATGTGCTCATCAAGACATGGAACGACTCCGAGTTGTCGATGCTGCCGACGTACAGGATGCTGATCAAGGCTGGGATCAGGATATGGGTGTTCAGGTAAGCTCAAGAGTGTGAAACAGGCAAAGTTTTCCTTCACCGCAGTACAAATTGTTTCAGTGGATGAAACCTATTTTGAATGGTGAATGCAGCGGCGACATGGATTCGGTTGTCCCGGTGACAGCGACGAGGTTTTCGCTCAGTCACCTTGGTCTGAAGACTAAGATCCGCTGGTACCCATGGTACTCAGCCGGTCAGGTATACTCATCATGCCATTGCTGTTATGCAATTGGAGTTTACTAAATAATACTGTTGCAGTGAAAGTGTAACCTCTTTGCATTTGCAGGTAGGAGGGTGGTCTGAGGTGTATGAAGGGCTGACATTTGCGTCGGTGAGAGGCGCAGGGCATGAGGTGCCACTGTTCCAGCCAAGGAGGGCCTTCAGGATGTTCGTGTCATTCCTGGCGGGGAAGCCATTGCCCAAATCCTGAAGGTGAACTGATGATGTGCAGCGTGATGCCTAGCTAAAGGTCTGAAAACTGTGTAAGATGGATGGAGAGAGTGATGTAGAGTGCCTGCAAGTAGTAGAAAATAACTAGTAGTAGTTCATTGGTGACGAGTGATTGATTTGGTCTGGGGAAAAGGATGAGAGGAGAATAAGGGTGATTATGCCATGGAAACCATGGGCATTTGCAGCAACGAGCAAATAAACTTTGAAGGCTCTATTCTTGATGTTGTCTTATCTGTTTTCACTATGAAATTTCCATATCGAGAATATTGTAGTATCTTCCATGCCAAACAAAGCAGAGATGGGCAAAAATTATGAACAACAAGAAAATTTCTCATATAGTAACCCATAAAGTCAGTCATCAGTAATTTATTTCCCATGGAAACAGGTATCAAGCTCGCTAACCATTAAACCATACAGGAACAGCATTGAAAAACAAGACAACAAGTCTGAATCTCAAATAACATGTTCTGCAACATTCAAGAAATCAAATGCAGCATCCTCAGGGGACGGGAGAAGAATCAGACCTTGATCCCCTCAGCACGAAGGCATCGCTTGTGAGCCTCGATCCACTTGGTGCATGCAGACTCCCCGTACAAGCCGGATGCAAATTCAGGCCATAAATGGGGCCAATTATTCCACGGGCCTTTAACATGCCGATTGTCAGGTTGGGCTGAAATTTTTCCACGAAGACCATGGCCCGTTAAGAGGTCAAAAGTCACTTCGGACTAGAAATGGGTTCAAATGTAGCAAGGGCCGTTAAAATGCCGAAAGTTGGTGGTGTGACAGCGGCCGGGCCAGTGCATAGGAGTGCAGGCGGAGTTGGCGGAGCGGCAGCAATGGGGCAAAGCCGTTGCCCATAGCAGCGGCAGCAGGATCGGCGACCGGAGCAAAGGGTTTGATCTGGTCGGGGGTATCTGATACAATGTTTGAGGAGGAATGAAGTATGGGAATCAACGCATATCCATTAGCTCATCGGCTGGGGTTAATATACAGGTTACAGATGGCCTCAGCCGAGGGGATCATGCGCCACTACACACAGATCGTGTGCCACGATCACACGCACTCACACTTCCAGCGGTTGACCATATACATTTGCTGTAGGTTATATACACAGTATACTCTAACATGCGCAAAGGTTTGGTTGGTGTTGGCTGTTGCCTTGTCTTTTCAGTGTTCCACGCCACACCCTCCTAGCTATCAGCTTTAAAAAGACGGTCGTTCTGCCACAATTTCCCTTTTGCTTGTAGCGACAAGGGACCAAGCAACAGTAATCACCACCTCAACGTCAGCAATGGCACATTTTTCCTGGCTTATGTTGCAAAATTGGGGCACGAAACAGACATGACCTCGTGCAGTGACATCACCAGATTTTGAGTAGGCTTCTATGGCAACGTCCAGCTGTCCTTCAGTTTCTACAGAAATAACTTGCCTCGACAGATATATGTTACTACCATGACGACCTTTCAGCATTGCTTCACCTTTTGATTCAAGCAGTACAATTTGGCTAGATGAGGGATTGATAGCATGAGTGACTCCACTCTCAGTGACCACCATTTCCCCTGATGTTGGGGAGCAAGCAACTCGGCCACCATATTCAAAAGGCCATGAACCACACTTAACAACTTGGACACTCAAGATGGTAGCCTGGACCGTTCGTTTGACTCGCTGCAAGCATAACTCCAGTGTACATAAGCAATTATCAATGCAAAGGGTTGGTAGATACACCAAGACCTTCTCCACCATAATTACAGACATGGCTGATCAACGCTTTATCTTGAGACTTTGTTGGACCTTTCACTTTCAGTTGGATTTCAATGTCAACTATGTCTGTTAACACAATTGCACGTGATGGCCCAATTAAGCGCAAAAACGAATCCTGCAAACATCATCGACACCCCATTAACCTAACCAACAACAGAGGGTGCATGCAACCAAGATTTTCAAAATAAAATGAAGAGAAAATTAAGAAAGTAGGTACATCTTGATTGAGTTCTTGGGCATGGCTCCTATCACAACAGAAGAGAAGGTTACGGTTATGATCTGCGATGTCTCGAACAGCAACCACACCGTTGGCCAGGCGAGACCAGCAGCTATTTCCGTGAGTTTGATGGAGAAGACCTGCAAGGTTTCCGGACTGGACCCAGCACGATTGTTTGAGATGTGTCCAGATATATAGTGTGTAAACTGCATGGAACTCAGCGCCGCTGTAAAAAGGTTAAGCAAGCGTTAGAATGTTCTAATAAACAAGCATGAGCTACCACTCGATGACCAGCAAAATAAACAAGAATCCATTCACAGCCGCCCGAAGTTTGGACAAAGTGTAAATCCTAGACTTTTGAATACAACGAAGGTCTGATGTATATGAACTGTACTAATTAATTAGTACTCCCCGGTTTTGTACTAGTTGTCGCAAAAAAAAAAACTATGAGTA
>NC_041391.1:665666445-665684813 GCF_002162155.2 Triticum dicoccoides | reverse complement strand
TAATTGAAATCGGACGGTGGAGAGTCATCCTCAATCTCCATCTGTCTATTATTGTTCATCTTCAACCCCAAACCCGCGGGCAGTCAGCTTAACCACATGGTCCCGGCTGCTAAGCCTCTCCGAGCACCAGATTTTTTCTCGCACGGCCGTATTATAGTTGCCAGATTTCCGGGTCAACATTTTGGGTCGTGGGACGTGATCCCGGGTCGACTGGATTGATGGCACCAAGTACTCTACCAGTGGCGATACCTGATTTATTTTAAATACGAAAATAGGCATATCTCTAAATGAATAAATAAAAGGAAGCCCATTAGGCCCATTAGTCACTGCGTGACCTAACTGATCGTGCAGTTCCCCTCACACGGCTGCTCCCCTGTTGCACACCGGACAACACCGCCGCCGCCTTTCCATGGCAAGTCGCTTTGCTCATACGCATCATCAATCCCCTAACACATCACCGCCTCTTCCAGCAGACATGGTGACCAATGAGGCAACGTGGAAAGAGATGGAGCTCATCTGACGGATACGGTGATGAGACGAAGAACTGCAGCAACGATTTGTATTCATCTACTGCCGCTCTCCCCACCCGGTTCACTGTGCGGGGTTCACGGTCGCATCCCAGCCAGCCATCGACCCCGACCCTCGATTTGGGTCGGCGACCCTGGGTCGTGGAACGCAGCACCTACTCCGCACCCCCACCTACACCTCCGACTACGTTGGTGCTCTGACTGATTTGGATTCAAGCAAGCGGCGCTAAAGAGAATTTCAAGCGCCCGATAGCAGAACCGATTAATAATTACTAAATAAAACTGATATTGGGTTGTTGGTTATTACTCACTGGTGTCCGTGAAGAAGCCGCATGTTTCGCCCCACGCGGATTCCCAAACGCGAGCGTGCGACGCGAATTTCCTCGCCTCGGAAGCCATCGCCTTGTCGATTTCATCCGGACTCATCGGCGCCGAGGTCTTCATCTTACTCCGTGATGCCAAGGGGCTGGGCTTCTCCTCCCGTCGATCAGTCGATCGAATCGACAAAAAACGCCGGCGGCGGGTGAGAGGGTCTGCTTGGGATCAATTTGATTCCTACTTATAGATGGTGCTATAAGCAAGGGGCCTCCCGAATCGGATCTGGAGGCCTTTTCGATTGGTTTTGGGTTTCTTTCCATCGTCTGGCCGAATCGATTACGGACCCAACCCCCACACGCATACGTATACTTTCCTACGTCACGAAGGCAAAACCAACCGTCTGACTGAAACCAATCGTCCCGAAATTAATGTCGGGCCTAATTGTTTTTTCAAAAGCCCCCTCGTAGAATTAATTATCGTGCTAATCACTCCGTCTCCACCTTCCTCCTTGCCGTTGTCACCATCGGCAGCTTTCCCAAGCGCAGCCGCCGTCGGGCCATTTTTCCTCTTCCTTCCATACTGTGCACGAGGCCTTTGGCTACTCAATTTATTTCAACCTTCCCGCGCGCTTCCGGGCGCAGCTCGCAGGACCATTGCCTCTGTTGGCACTCCTCCTGTGAAACTGATGTGAAATTACTTCCAATTGAGCAAGAAGCAGAGAAAGGCAGAAACAATAGTGTGGATCGGGCAAAACAGAAGAAAGCAATAGTGTGGATCGGTAAAATCATTCAGTTCTTTACTCCTGCGAAATTGAGCGGTGGATCAACAATAGTGTGTTTAAAATCGAAAGCATTTGTAGTCCATACTGAACACTTGATCAATGGCTGATCAAGTTCACAGCCTTCATACTCAACACTTGATCCATCCATGCTTGTAAATCCGCTACTGCTAGTGTAAGAAGATACATAATTATTCTGGGGTAGAGTAGAAGTTGTGATCGTGATTTCCTGGCAAAGTAGAGTACTATCTTCTCTGCATGTGATTATTTGGCAAAGAAGATACTGAGTTATATGGAATACAGTAGCTTATTGTGAGTTTTGAATAATTGTGAGGAAAATTCAGTACAAGTTGGATCATGATCAGTAGAAGTTGGACTCAGGACTTCTTTTTATACAAACTAGAAAGCCAAAGTACAAGCTAGTGTTTTCCTGTTTATTTATATCTTCTCTGCATGCTTGTCAAAATGAGTTGAGTTGAGAACATAGCAGCTCATTCCGAGGAGCAACAGGATATGCATCTTGACAGTAATTTTTGCACCAATAAGAAAAATGATTGCATCTTGTCAGTAACTTTTGCACTTGCACCAACAAGAACTAAACTTTGGTTAACTGAATCCAATAACTACGGAGCTGTCCAGAACAAATTACAGTGCACAAATTTTCTGTCATCATCAGTAACAAAATTCAGATTAATAGATTAACACATTACAGTATCTACCAGACCAATGTCAAAACTCAGTAACAAAAATGTTCGGCGACTCCAGAGCATCTACCAGAGTTTGGTGCAGACCAGTGTCAAAATTCGTAAAAATAATTACCCTATAGACCAGTTGATCCACATGGAATGGACATTGGCGCAGACCAGTACATGCACTATATCAGACCAATGTTGATATACAGAATTACAATGTGACAATTCTGTATATCAACATTGTAATTCTGTATATCAACACTGTAATTCTGTACGTGCAGAATGGTCACAAGGAATGGACATGGCAATATCAACACTTTTTTTTCTCGAATATGCACACGTGTGCGTACTATATATTAAAGAAAAAGATATGGCAATATCAACACTATATACTAAGAATACTAAGCCAGTAAGGGTTTGATTTTTCTGGTTTTTCCGGAATTTTTTACCGCCCCTGAGAAAATGACGCGTGTGACGGAGGCTTTCCTTGTCGTTCCTATCTCTTAGCTACCTAGCGTCTTGCACTTTTTTTACCATGTCTTTCTTTCTATTGAATGCACATGAAGGGTCACGTCAGTTTCCTTTCATGTTCTGATCGTACGTGCCCATCGCTGCTTTGACTCTGGTTTCTTCGTTTGCCACGTTACAATTTTTACATTGGTTTCAGTTTTTTTCTACGGAAGATGGATCCAGTCGGGACACGTGACTTCAGTCCAATCTCATGTCCCCTCCACCGCTGTTGTAGATCTATAAATTGTCTCTCCTTCATCCCGAGACAATACAGCCGCCTCCTCCACGTCCCACCACCAAGCTCCAAAATTCTCTCCCATCGCCCCATGATCAGAGGCCATGACGGAGGAGAGGAAGGGAAGGCAACGTACATCTGCGCGGGAGGCTAAACTCAGGCCGCGGCTGCACATCATCGACGTCGCCGTCATCTTGGGCCAATGTCATTGCTCTCGACCATGAGCTTGCGGCCTCACGCCCGTTCAGGTGCCGGAGTCCCGCCGTCCCCGTTGTTCAAGCGCGCCACAGCTCGACGCTGCAAGCCACCCCGCGCCTCGACCTTCTGCCCGCCCAGATCACCGACGCCCGCCATCGCATGCCACCAGAGCCGTCCGCCCACGACGTCGTCGGGAGTTGCCGCCTTGGCTAAGCAAGCGCTGAAGCTGACACGAGGAGGTGCTCCAACACCCTATTGTTCCACCCTGATCGGTTGCTCCGTGTGAAGGCAATGGCGAGGTGGAGCAGCCGCTGTGCAGTGCCTGAAGGAGGCGCTGGCGTAGTGGCGGCGTAGGACGGTAACGACGACATGTGCAGGAAGGTGGATCCAATCCAGGGTGACCATGGCGGTTGGTTTGGTAAGTTGCCCCCCCTCTCGTGTTATCATGTGCTCTGCTCCGTTCTCCTGCGGCGGTGCGACACCTCCCTCCCAGCGTTGGCCCATTGTCAGCACTGGCAATGACACGCAGCGCGACCATCAGAGGCACCCTTCCTCAACAGCATATAACATTGCCTTTGAGGCGCCATGTTCCCGGGCCACAACTTTCCTCTCTGTAGGGCAGCTGCCACTGCATAGCTCACAAGCGATGGTATAGATAAGCACAACATCACCACTCATGGTTCCTCTTCCTTCTACTTGCCTTAATATTTCGATTTGGAAGCTGCTCTGTTTTCTCGTCTCGCATTGAGAAATTGAGGCCAACCCCGAAAGGGTCAAGGCAATTGAAGGGATGCGCCCGTCTTAGACCCTCAAGGAAATGCAAAGGCTGGCAGGGTGCGTGACTTCCCTGAGGCGCTTCATCTCTAACCTTGGATAGCGCGCCCTGCCGTTTTTTAAACTCTATTAAGAGGAAGGGCCACTTCGAATGGACCCTGGAAGCGGAGGCAGCCTTCGAGGACCTCAAGAGGTACCTCACGAGCCCGCCTGTTATGGTGGCGCCCCGCCCTCGCAAGCCCCTGGTGCTCTACTTAGCTGTCACCGCGCATTCGGTCAGTGCGGCGCTCGGGGCAGTCTGGGAAGAGCGCACCAGTGCCGGCGCGGGGTCAGACGGCTCGCGCGGGGCCGTGGAGCCCTTGTCGCCGCAGGACTGTGCCCCTGAGGCCGCCGCCCCTGAGGCGCCCGATGAGGCGCCCAAGCCGTGCGCAAGGCAGGTTGCAGTCGATACCCGGCACCTTGTTGAGCATCTGGTGTACTTTGTCGACACAGCACTACGGGATGCGTGACCTACCCTATGCAGCAGAAGCTCCTTCTCGCGCTCCTCGTCGCTTCAAGGAAGCTGCGCCATTATTTCCAAGGCCACCCCATCAAGGTTGTCTCTGCATACCCCCAGAGAAGGTGTTGCGCAGCCCAAATGCTACTGGCAGAGTCGCCGAGTGGAACATCGAACTGCGGGCTTTCCAGTTGGAGTTCAATACGACTAGGGTCATCAAGGGGGCGGCTCTCGCCGACTTCATGGCGGAGTGGACGGATACTCACGACCAAGGGTTCCGTGAGGACCAGTCCCTCACGCCTGGTGTAGCACGGTGGAACCACCCCAACGCCCCTTGAGGTTATCGGCCATGGCTGGTGGGGAAGGTTGGACTCGCTAAAAAGGAGTGCTAGATTGGATCTGGGCGCTGGAGCTAGACGAAGCTGCAAGCGGGGAGGGGGGTGAGGGTGTGGCCTAGTGCGTTGTCCTCTCTTTTGCTTTTATAAGTTAATAAAAGGCCAAGAGTCCCTTTGCTGTGCCGATAAAAAATGCCACTCCCACAAAAGATGTCATTGAGCATATGGGGAGAAACAAAATCCTGATGATATCCCTGAGAAAACGGGCATGATCTCCCCCTTGATGGAACGTGCCAGTAAAAAGGCTATCTCAAGCCACAATTTTGTTGGAAATATGCCCTAGAGGCAATAATAAAATGGTTATTATTATATTTCCTTGTTCATGATAATTGTCTATTGTTCATGCTATAATTGTATTAACTAGAAACCGTAATACATGTGTGAATACATAGACCACAACATGTCCCTAGTGAGCCTCTAGTTGACTAGCTCGTTGATCAATAGATGGTTATGGTTTCCTGACCATGGACATTGGATGTCATTGATAACGGGATCACATCATTAGGAGAATGATGTGATGGACAAGATCCAATCCTAAGCATATCACAAGATCGTGTAGTTCGTTTGCTAAGAGCTTTTCTAAATGTCAAGTATCATTTCCTTAGACCATGAGATTGTGCAACTCCCGGATACCGTAGGAATGCTTTGGGTGTACCAAACATCACAACGTAACTGGGTGGCTATAAAGGTGCACTACAGGTATCTCCGAAAGTGTCTGTTGGGTTGGCACGAATCGAGACTGGGATTTGTCACTCCGTATGACGGAGAGGTATCTCTGGGCCCACTCGGTAATGCATCATCATAATGAGCTCAATGTGACTAAGTAGTTAGTCACGAGATCATGCATTACAGAACGAGTAAAGTGACTTGCCGGTAACGAGATTGAATGAGGTATTGGGATACCGACGATCGAATCTCGGGCAAGTAACATACCGATTGACAAAGGGAATTGTATACGGGATTGATTGAATCCCCGACATCGTGGTTCATCCAATGAAATCATCGTGGAACATGTGGGAGCCAACATGGGTATCCAGATTCCGCTGTTGGTTATTGGTCGGAGAACGTCTCAGTCATGTATGCATGGTTCCTGAACCCGTAGGGTCTACACACTTAAGGTTCGGTGACGCTAGAGTTGTTATGGGAAATAGTATGTGGTTACCGAAGGTTGTTCGGAGTTCCGAATGAGATCCCGAACGTGACGAGGAACTCCGGAGTGGTCCGGAGGTGAAGATTGATATATTCGAAGAAGGGTATTGGAGTCCGGAATTGTTTCGGGGGTACCGGGTGACGACCAGCGTGTCCGAAAGGGGATTCGGAGGCCCCGACAAGCGTTGAGGGGCCTTATGGGCCAAGGGGATGGGGCACATCAGCCCACTAAGGGATTGTGATCCCCTCCCACCCCATCTCACGTATCTTGGAGAGGTGGGGGCACCTCCCCTAGGGCAGCCATCCCTCCCGGCTTGGGGGGCAAGTTTCCTAGGGGTGGGGGCGCCCAAACCCATCTAGGGTTTCCCGTGTGGCCGCCGCCCCTTCCCTAGGGAAACCCTAGGGCACCTCCTCCTCCCCCTTCCCCCTATATATAGTGAGGGAGAGAGAGGGCAGCCGCACCCCCTTCCCTGGCGCAGCCCTCTCCTCCTCCAACACCTCCTCCTCCTCCGTAGTGCTTAGCGAAGCTCTGCCGGAGAACCACGAGCTCCATCGCCACCACGCCGTCGTGCTGCTGGAGTTTTCCCTCAACTTCTCCTCTCCCCTTGCTGGATCAATAAGGAGGAGACATCCCCGGTCTGTAGGTGTGTTGAACGCGAAGGCGCCGTCCGTTCGGCGCTTAGATCGGAATCGACCACGCCACCAACCGCGTTCTTGTAACGCTTTCGCATCACGATCTTCAAGGGTATGAAGATACACTCATCCTCTCCCTCTCTTGTTGCTATAATCTCCATAGATTGATCTTGGTGATGCGTAGAAAATTTTGAATTATTGCTATGTTCCCCAACAGTGGCATCATGAGCTAGGTCTATGCATAGATTCTATGCACGAGTAGAACACAAGTAGTTGTGGGCGATGGTTTGTTCAATTTGCTTACCATTACTAGTCCTATCTTGGTTCGGCGGCATTGTGGGATGAAGTGGCCCGGACTGACCTTACACGTACGCTTACGTGAGATAGGTTCCACCGACTGACATGCACTTGTTGCATAAGGTGGCTAGCGGGTGACAGTGTCTCCCACTTTAGTCGGATCGGATTCGATGAAAAGGGTCCTTATGAAGGATAAATAGCAATTGGCATATCACTGTTGTGGCTTTTGCGTAGGTAAGAAACGTTCTTGCTAGAAACCCATAGCAGCCACGTAAAACATGCAACAACAATTAGAGGACGTCTAACTTGTTTTTGCAGGGTATGCTATGTGATGTGATATGGCCAAAAGAATGTGATGAATGATATATGTGATGTATGGGATTGATCATGTTCTTGTAATAGGAATCACGACTTGCATGTCGATGAGTATGACAACCGGCATGAGCCATAGGAGTTGTCTTAATTTATTGTATGACCTACGTGTCATTGAAAACGCCATGTAATTACTTTACTTTATTGCTAACTGTTAGCCATAGTAGTAGAAGTAATAGTTGGCGAGACAACTTCATGAAGACACGATGATGGGGATCATGATGATGGAGATCATGGTGTCATGCCGATGACGAAGGTGATCATGCCGCGCCTCAAATATGAAGATCAAAGACGCAAAATGATATTGGCCATATCATGTCACTTTATGATTTGCATGTGTTTGTCATGTTTACATCTTATTTGCTTAGAACGACGGTAGCATAAATAAGATGATCCCTCACTAAAATTTCAAGAAAGTGTTCCCTCTAACTGTGCACCCTTGCGAAAGTTCATTGTTTCGAAGCACCACGTGATGATCGGGTGTGATAGATTCTAACATTCGCATACAACGGTTGTAAGCCAGATTTACACACGGGAACACTTAGGTTGACTTGACGAGCCTAGCATGTACAGACATGGCCTCGGAACACAAGAGACCGAAAGGTCGAACATGAGTCGTATAGTAGATACGATCAACATGAAGATGTTCACCGATGATGACTAGTCCGTCTCACGTGATGATCAGACACGGCCTAGTTGACTCGGATCATGTATCACTTAGATGACTAGAGGGATGTCTATCTAAGTGGGAGTTCATTAAATAATCAGATGAACTTAATTATCATGAACTTAGTCAAAAGGTCTTTGCAAATTATGTCGTAGCTTACGCTTTAGTTCTACTATTTTAGATATGTTCCTAGAGAAAATTTAGTTGAGAGTTGACAGTAGCAATTATGCGGATTGGGTCCGTAAACTGAGGATTGTCCTCATTGCTGCGCAAAAGGATCATGTCCTTAATGCACCACTCAGTGTGCTGAACCTCAAGCGTCGTTTGTGGATGTTGCGAACATCTGACATACACGTTTTTGATGACTACGTGATAGCTCTGTGCGTAATGTTAAACGGCTTAGAATTGAGGCACCGAAGACATTTTTGGAAACGTCACGGAACATATGAGATGTTCCAAGAGCTGAAATTGGGATTTCAGACTCGTGCCCACGTCAAGAGGTGTGAGAGCTCTGACAAGTTTCTTAGCCTGAAAACTAAGGGAGAAAAGCTCAATCGTTGATCATGTGCTCAGATTGTCTAAGTACTACAATCACTTGAATCAAGTAGGAGTTAATCTTCCATATGAGATAGTGATGGTTCTCCAAAGTCACTGCCACCAAGCTACTAGAGCTTCGTGATGAACTATAACATATCAGGGATAGATATGATGATCCTTGAGCTATTCACGATGTTTGACACCGCGAAAGTAGAAATCAAGTAGGAGCATCAATTGTTGATGGTTAGTAAAACCACTAGTTTCAAGAAGGGCAAGGGCTAGAAGGGATACTTCATGAAACGACAAATCAGTTGCTGCTCTAGTGAAGAAACCCAAGGTTGAACCCAAATCCGAGACTAAGTGCTTCTGTAATGAGGGGAACGGTCACTGAAGCAGAACTACCCTAGATACTTGGTAGATGAGAAGACTGGCAAGGTCGAGAGAAGTATATTGATATACATTATATTAATGTGTACTTTACTAGTACTCCTAGTAGCACCAGGGTATTAGATACCGGTTCGGTTGCTAAGTGTTAGTAAGTCAAAATAAAAAGCTATGAAATAAACGGAGACTAGCTAAAGGTGAGGTGACGATATGTGTTGGAAGTATTTCCAAGGTTGATGTTATCAAACATCACACGCTCCCTCTACCATCGGGATTGGTGTTAAACCTAAATAATTGTTATTTGGTGTTTGCGTTGAGCATAGACATGATTGAATTATGTTTATCGCAATAAAGTTATTCATTTAAGGAGAATAATGGTTACTCTGTTTATTTGAATAATACCTTCAATGGTCGTGCACCTAAAATGAATGGTTTATTGAATCTCGATCGTAGTGATACACATGTTCATGCCAAAAGATATAATATAGTAATGATAATACCACCTACTTGTGGCACTGCCATTTGAGTCATATTAGTATAAAACGCATGAAGAAGCTCCATGTTGATGGATCTTTGGACTCACTCGTTTTTGAAAAGTTTGAGACATGCGAACCATGTCTATTGGTATATACGCATGAAGAAACTCCATGCAGATGGATCGTTTGGACTCACTTGATTTTGAATCACTTGAGACATGCAAATCATACCACATGGGCAAGATGACTGAAAGGCCTTGTTTTCAGTGAGATGGAACAAGAGAGCAACTTGTTGGAAGTAATACATTTGATGTGTGCAATCCAATGAGTGCTGAGGCACACAGTGAATATCGTTATGCTCTTACTTCACAAATAATTTGAGTAGATGTTGAGTATATTTACTTGATGAAATACAAGTCTGAATTATTGAAAGGTTCAAATAATTTCAGAGTGAAGTTGAAGATCTTCGTGACAAGAGGATAAAATGTCTATGATATGATCATAGAGATGAATATCTGAGTTGCGAGTTTGGTACACAATTAAGACATTGTGGAAATTGTTTCACAACTAATACCGCCTGGAACACCATAGTGTGATGGTGTGTCCGAACATCATAACTGCACCCTATTGGATATGGTGCATACCATGATGTCTCTTATCGAATTACCACTATCGTTTATGGGTTAGGCATTAGAGACAACCACATTCACTTTAAATAGGGCACCACATAATTCCGTTGAGATGACACTGTATGAACTATGGTTTAGAGAAACCTAAGTTGTCGTTTCTCAAAAGTTTGGGGCTGCGACGCTTATGTGAAAAGTTTTAGCCTGATAAGCTCGAACCCAAAGCGGATAAATGCATCTGCATAGGACACCCAAAACAGTTGGGTATACCTCCTATTTCAGATCCGGAAGCAAAAGTGATTGTTTCTAGAAACGGGTCCTTTCTCGAGGAAAAGTTTCTCTCGAAAGAATTGAGTGGGAGGATGGTGGAGACTTGATGAGGTTATTGAACCGTCACTTCAACTAGTGTGTAGCAGGGCACAGAAAGTTGTTCCTATGGCGCCTACACCAATTGAAGTGGAAGCTAATGATAGTGATCATGAAACTTCGGATCAAGTCACTACCAAACCTCGCAGGTCGACAAGGATGCGTACTACTTTAGAATGGTACGGTAATCCTGTCTTGGAAGTCATGTTGCTAGACAACAATGAACATACGAGCTATGGAGAAGCGATGGTGGGCCCGGATTCCAACGAATGGCTCGAGGCCATAAAATCCGAGAGGATCCATGTATGAAAACAAAGTATATACTTTGGAAGAACTACTTGATGGTCGTAAGACGGACAATGATGGTAAGTATCACCATTAAGAAAGCTCGACTTGTCATTAAGATGTTTTCTGACAAGTTCAAGGAGTTAACTACGATGAGACTTTCTCACTCGTAGCGATGCTAAGAGTCTGTTGGAATTATATTAGCAGTTATTGCATTATTTATGAAATCTTGCAGATAGGATGTCAAAACATTGTTTCCTTGACGTTTTTTTGAGGAAAGGTTGTATGTGATACAACCAGAAGGTTTTGTCAATCCTAAAAGATGCTAACAAGTATGCAAAGCTCCAGCAATCCTTCTAAGGACTGGAGTAAGCATCTCGGAGTTGGAATGTACGCTTTTATGAGATGATCAAATATTTTGGGTTTATACAAAGTTTATGAGAAACTTGTATTTCCAAAGAAGTGAGTGGGAGCACTATAGAATTTCTGATGAGTATATGTTGTTAACATATTGTTGATGAGAAATGATGTAGAATTTCTGGAAAGCATATAGGGTTATTTGAAAAGTGTTTTTCAATGGAAAACCTGGATTAAGCTACTTGAACATTGAGCATCAAGATCTATAAGGATAGATCAAAAACGCTTAATAGTACTTTCAAATGAATACATACCGTGACAAGATTTTGAAGGAGTTCAAAATAGATCGACAAAGAATGAGTTCTTGTCTATGTTATAAGGTGTGAGTATTGAGTAAGACTCAAGACCTGACCACGATAGAAGAGAGAGAAAGGACGAAGGTCGTCCCCTATGCTTTAGACGTAGGCTCTACATTATGCTATGTTGTGTACCGCAGCTAAAGTGTGCCTTGCCATGAGTCAGTCAAGGGGTACAAGAGTGATCCAGGAATGAATCACATGATAGCTGTCATAGTTATCCTTAGTAACTGGTGGACTAAGGAATTTTCTCGATTATGGAGGTGGTAAAAGAGTTCGTCGTAAAGGGTTACGCCGATGCAAACTTTGACACTAATCCGGATGACTCTGAGTAGTGAACCGGATTCGTATAGTAGAGCAGTTATTTGGAATAGCTCCAAGTAGCGCGTGGTAGCTGCATCTAGAATATGACATAGAGATTTGTAAAGCACATACGGATCTGAAAGATTCAGACCCGTTGACTAATAACCTTTCTGAAAGATCGAGGATGTCGCCTAGAGGGGGGTGAATAGGCGCTTTAAAATAATTACGGTTTAGGCTTGAACAAATGCGGAATAAACCTAACGGTTAATTTGTCAAGCACAAAACCTAAAACAACTAGGCTCACCTATGTGCACCAACAACTTATGCTAAGCAAGATAAGCAACTATGTGATAGCAAGATATATGACAAAGAACAATATGTCTATCACAAAGTAAAGTGCATAAGTAAAGGGCTCGGGTAAGAGATAACCGAGGCACGCGGAGACGACGATGTATCCCGAAGTTCACACCCTTGCGGATGCTAATCTCCGTTTGGAGCGGTGTGGAGGCACAATGCTCCCCAAGAAGCCACTAGGGCCACCGTAATCTTCTCACGCCCTCGCACAATGCAAGATGCCGTGATTCCACTAAGGGACCCTTGAGGGCGGTCACCGAACCCGTACAAATGGCAACCCTTGGGGGTGGTCACCGAACCCGTACACTTTGGCAACCCTTGGGGGCGGTCACCGGAACCCGTTAAAATGCTCATGGCGATCTCCACAACCTAATTGGAGACCCCGACGCTTTCCCAGAGCTTTACACCACAATGATTGAGCTCCGAACACCACCAACCATCTAGGGCGCCCAAGCACCCAAGAGGAACAAGCTCAAGGGCACCAAGCACCCAAGGGTAATAAGCTTCTCAAACTTCACTTCCACGTATCACCATGGAGAACTCAAACCGATGCACCAAATGCAATGCAAGGGCACACGGAGTGCCCAAGTCCTTCTCTTCCAAATCCCACCAAAGCAACTAATGCTAGGGAGGAAAATGAGAGGAAGAACGAAAGAAGAACACGAAGAACTCCAAGATCTAGATCCAAAGGGTTCCCCTCACAAAAAGGAGAAAGTGATTGGTGGAAATGTGGATCTAGATCTCCTCTCTCTTTTCCCTCAAAAACTAGCAAGAATCCATGGAGGGATTGAGAGTTAGCAAGCTCGAAGAAGGTCAACAATGGGGGAAGAACACGAGCTCAAAGGATAAGGTTCAATGGGGAAGAAGACCCCCTTTTATAGGTGGGGGAAAATCCAACCGTTATGCTCACAACCCGCACAGAGCGGTACTACCGCTCGTCCTCACGGTACTACCACTAGGGATCACGGTACTACTGCTTGCGGTACAAAAAAATACTTCCGTACCTACCTCCGCAGGACTTGGGACGAGTTTTTTGGTCCGGAGTGGTACTACCGCTGTAGGAGCCACGGTAGTACCGCTCTGGAGCGGTAGTAAAAAATTACATCCGCTCCAATTCGCGGTACTACCGCTGCAACCTTTTTAGAACACCAAAACTGCCACAACTTTTGCAAACGGACTCCGAATTCGATGAAACCAAGTTTGTTGGAAAGCTAGCGACAAGGGCTAACACAATCTTGAAATAAATATCAATAAGAAGCAGAATAGAAAAGGCCCATGAGAAAAAGGTGAGAACCCTTCCTTGGATAAGACCGATAAAACCTCCAACACCGAAAACATCATAGAAGACGCATGCGAACTCCGTTTTCGATGAACTCAAGCTTGTCATCAAGATGACCATAAGCTCTAAGACTCACAAAGAGAACTAAACAAGAACCAAGTAACATGATGCAAGGATGCAATGGTTTGAGCTCTCTACTAACGATACGATCAAGCCACCAACTTGAGAGCCCCCCTTGATAGTACGGCAAACGATCCTATAGCCCGGTCTCCCAACTACCACCACGAGACCGGTAAAATAGAAAAACTATCAAGGGACAAACCTTTGCCTTGCACATGGTCCACTTGAGCTAGATGATGACGATCTTGACTCCCTCAAGTTGGACCACCTTTCTTGATTGCGTTGGCTCGATGAAGACTAGATGATTGCTCCCCCATAGTCCACTATGGGTGAGCCACTCTTCGACACATCTTCACAAGTCCATTGACACCACAATGAATGGCAAGATTCAAGCACTTGATCTCTTCGTGATGCTCCACTTGAACTTGCACACGGCAATCTTGATGACGATCACCACTTGATGTCATCCTTTCCATGGGTTGTATGATATCTTCCTCTTGACGCAAGCCCATGGACACGTACCTAACCCCACATGGAACTCTCACATAGACCATGGGTTAGTACACAAAGTGCAATGGACAATGCTTACCATAGCATGGGATCACTTGATCCCTCTTGGTACATCTTCTACGCTTTGTGAGTTGATCAACTTGATTCACTCTTGACTTAGTCTTGATCAACCTTGAATCTTTCCAACTCTCTTAATTTGGATGATGTCTTGAAGGTAAACATGAATGATCACACAATCTTCTTCTTCAAGACATGCTTGCAATACGCTCAACACTCACATGACGAATCTTTGGATAATTCCTTAATAGCACCTTGGTTAACTCATAAACTCCTTGAAACCAACACATGGACTTCAAGGAAAGCCTATGGACAAAACCTTCAAATATAACTCAAGGCAACCATTAGTCCGTAGAGATTGTCATCAATTACCAAAACCAAACATGGGGGCACCGCATGTTCTTTCAATCTCCCCCATTTTGGTAATTGATGACAATCACTTTCAAGAGAGTTTATACAAGGAGTTATGCATCACAATGCAATGCAACAACCAATGATGCAGAAGAATGAGATGCAAATGCTTAGGACCAAAACCAAAGCAAGGAGAAAACTCTGAAGACTTCTCCACAAAACTCTCTGAAACTCCTCCCCCATTGGCACTGATTGCCAAAATGGGTGAAAAGCTTAGAAGGCCAATATAAAGAGTGTTCCTCTATAAATTGTGTATCTCTCAAAAAAAGAGTGGAATGCAATACACATATCCAATGGTAAATACTTGGAGGAAGACAAACTATATTGAGGCCCAAAGATCGCAAAAGAATGATATGCCACAAAGACATAACAAAGAGAGAAACAAGAAATCGAGCAATCAAAAGATACCTATTGAAGCAAGCAATCAAAGGATATCAACTGAAACAACTAGACCAAAGATCCTATGAGCCACATGAATGAAGGATAATATGGTATGAGCGAAGGAGTGTTCTAAAGAAACTAGAGAAGCTCCCCATGATTTGTGCACACATAAGAATTTTTGTATTTGAATACAAAGTGCACAAAATAGGATCATAGCTCCCCCAAAATCAATAGAAACATACAACAAGTGCAAGTGAGCATAAAGGAAACTAAGCCTAGCACTTGCAACAAACACATGGTTGAGCAACATGTAAAAGAGGCAACTTAAGAATAGGCTCAACAAAAATGATGTGTGTGAGTCAGGCCGAAGCACTTGAGAAGACTAAAATTAGGATGATCATTAAGCATCAACATAGTCTTGAAAGAATGAGGCACACGATGCAAAGCCTTTCATTCTCACACACAACTAAGCAAATGGGTTCACAAGAACACTAAATATGCAAAATGAATAACCAACACTTGTGACAACCCAAGGTGAAGATAGAAAACATAAGCATCATCAAGACAGGGGATACCAATTAAGATGGCAAAAGCCTCGTCAAGACAAGCATGAGGAAAATAATCTTCACCACACAAGAGTGCATCAAGATGCAACGAGATAAGACACACACTCAATGCAAAAGCTTTCACAGAGCCACCAAAGAAATAACATAAGAAAGACAAGGTGGACGTGAAAGAAAGGAAATCATCTAAAGATGTAATTTCTCTCAAGTGTATAAGGGTCTAGGTAGACGAAATCATGAGGATATATATCTACAAAGAAGGATGTACACCCGAAATAGTTACACACGAAGGAACAAGATATCCAAAAGGAAGTCATACATATACCAATAAGATATGTGCTTGGAAGCATAGCCCAAGGCTAGATATGGTCTTATTGTATATAAATGAATTCCTACCACACAACCATCAAAGACATCACAACTAGCAACAAGAGATCATTGTTGGGATGCTTTGAGAAAGGAAACAAGTACCACAAGAAAGAAAGAATAACATGCCATGATACAATCTACACACGATTGATGCAATAATGTGTGCATGTAGTAGATGATGATACTTGTTACCGAGATAGCATTGGAAGTATGTAGTAGATACCAATTGAAGGTAAAAAGTAGTTCATTGATCATCCTAGCTTGACTCCAATATGCACATGGTGACAACACCTTCCTTGTGAGTGAGCCGAGCATCCAATGCATCTCCATATGTTCCTAGAAGAACAACACAAACTAAATGGTACCCAAACTTATCGGGACCAAATAGTTAGAAACACCAATACATAGGACAAACTCCACATATATATGTGCATATAGATATGAAAATGAATTTCATGCACATCTCATCCAAATTGAGACTAGGTGGAGTTTCCCCTATATATTGAGTTAAAGAAAGAAAGCAAGCCAAATAAAATACATGAAGTAAACATGCATGCTCAAGACTTTCAAAACCCGAAACCAGAAGACAAAGAAATGCCAAGTGAAAAGGATACCAAATGGAGAAATCATCACTTGGAATATATCATTAAAGATACATCAAGGAATGAGATATCCATTGATACACACTAAATTAAAGATGTCAAACTCCCAAAGAGAGGATGGTTCCAAACAAACCAAGCTCTCAACAAAGTTTCATGATGGCACAAGGTACCAAAGGAAAACGGCTTGCCTTCCACCAACACACACACTTGATAAGGATCACAAGAAGAGTGTTCTAAAGAAAATAGGATAGCTCCCCCACGAGTTGTGCACTATAGAGAATTTGCTTTTGAATACAAAATGCACAAGGTGGATCACCACTTTCACTATATCTAGAAAACACTAGACAAGAACAAGAAATTAACAAGATCCACAAGTGGTAGGGAAGACAACGGGAGTTGACACAAACCTTGGCAAGAGAAAAGGCAAATAAAAACAAAAGCCAATGTAAAGATGATCAATAAATTCTACCACACATAAGTGACTACCAATTGTCAAAAGACAAGAAGTATTTGGAAATAGTTCCCGGTGGTAGATAACAAGGATATCCAACATCATCTTCACAACACACACAAGGAAATTGCCACTTGTAGAGCTAACATGCCACCTAGGAACAAGATAATTTACAATATCAATTCTAGGTGACAATATCTCAAATGTACACATTTTATAGGCTTGTAATATGCACATAACATATTACTCCCCCATAATGTGATACCAAAAAGAACTTTAACAAGAGGCAATAAGAGGAACCAACAAGAGATAATCAATGGAATTTTTAGAATTCGAATATCTCATGAGAGATATACCACCAAGCGACTAGATAATCTTGTAATATCAATACTAGATGATATTCCTCATGTACACACATTTATAGGATTGTGAGGTGCACAAAGCACATCACTCCCCCAAAATGGGATGTTCCATTAATCTCTCACATGATCCAACTGAAGGAAATATGCCCTAGAGGCAATAATAAAGTTATTATTTATTTCCTCATATCATGATAAATGTTTATTATTCATGCTAGAATTGTATTAACCGGAAACATGATACATGTGTGAATACATAGACAAACATAGTGTCACCAGTATGCCTCTACTTGAACTAGCTCATTGATCAAAGATGGTTATGTTTCCTAACCATAGGCATGTGTTGTCATTTGATTAATGGAATCACATCATTAGGAGAATGATGTGATTGACTTGACCCAATCCGTTAGCTTAGCACTTAATCGTTTAGTATGTTGCTATTGCTTTCTTCATGACTTATACAAAGTTCCTTTAACTATGAGATTATGCAACTCCCGTTTACCGGAGGAACACTTTGTGTGCTACCAAACGTCACAACGTAACTGGGTGATTATAAAGGTGCTCTATAGGTGTCTCCAAAGGTACATGTTGAGTTGGCATAATTCGAGATTAGGTTTTGTCACTCTGATTGTCGGAGAAGTATCTCTGGGCCCTCTCGGTAATACTCATCACCTAAGCCTTGCAAGCATTGTAACTAATGAGTTAGTTATGAAATGATGTATTACGGAACGAGTAAAGAGACTTGCCGGTAACGAGATTGAACTAGGTATTGGATACCGACGATCGAATCTCGGGCAAGTAACATACCGATGACAAAGGGAACAACGTATGTTGTTATGCGGTTTGACCGATAAAGATCTTCGTAGAATATGTGGGAACCAATATGAACATCCAGGTTCCGCTATTGGTTATTGACCAAGAATAGTTCTAGGTCATGTCTACATAGTTCTCGAACCCGTAGGGTCCGCACGCTTAACGTTACGATGATAGTTTTATTATGAGTTTATAAGTTTTGATGTACCGAAGGTTGTTCGGAGTCCCGGATGTGATCACGGACATGACGAGGAGTCTCGAAATGGTCGATACATAAAGATTGATATATTGGATGACTATATTCGGACACCTGAAGTGTTCCGGGTGTTTTCGAAGAAAAACCGGAGTACCAGAGGGTTACCGGAACC
>NC_041391.1:665639714-665666074 GCF_002162155.2 Triticum dicoccoides | reverse complement strand
AGGAAGGGGGCAAACCTACTTGGAGTAGGTTTCCCCCTCCTAGGGCGCGCCTCCCCTTAGGCCGGCCCCCTCCTCCTCTCCCCCTTTATATACGAGGGAGGGGGGCACCCCATAGACACACAAGTTGATCTACGGATCGTTCCTTAGCCGTGTGCGGTGCCCCCCTCCACCATATTCCACCTCGGTCATATCGTCGCGGAGTTTAGGCAAAGCCCTGCGCCGGTAGAACATCATCATCGTCACCACGCCGTCGTGCTGACGGAACTCATCCCCGACACTTCGCTGGATTGGAGTCCGGGGGACGTCATCGAGCTGGACGTGTGCTGAACATGAAGGTGCCGTACGTTCGGTACTTGGATCGGTCGATTCGCGAAGACGTACGACTACATCAACCGCGTTGTCATAACGCTTCCGCTTACGGTCTACGAGGGTACGTGGACGAACACTCTCCCCTCTCGTTGCTATACCATCACCATGATCTTGCGTGTGCGTAGGATTTTTTTTTGAAATTGCTACGTTCCCCAACAGTGGCATCCGAGCCTAGGTTTTATGCGTTGATGTTATATGCACGAGTAGAACACAAGTGAGTTGTGGGCGATACAAGTCATACTGCTTACCAGCATGTCATACTTTGGTTCGGCGGTATTGTGAGATGAAGCGGCCCGGACCGACATTACGCGTACGCTTACGCGAGACTGGTTTCACCGTTACGAGCACTCGTGCTTAAAGGTGGCTGGCGGGTGTCTGTCTCTCTCACTTTAGCTGAATCGAGTGTGACTACGCCCGGTCCTTGCGAAGGTTAAAACAACACCAACTTGATGAATTATCATTGTGGTTTTTGATGCGTAGGTAAGAACGGTTCTTGCTCAGCCCGTAGCAGCCACGTAAAATTTGCAACAACAAAGTAGAGGACGTCTAACTTGTTTTTGCAGGGCATGTTGTGATGTGATATGGTCAAGATGTGATGCTATATTTTATTGTATGAGATGATCATGTTTTGTAACCGAAGTTATCGGCAACTGGCAGGAGCCATATGGTTGTTGCTTTATTGTATGAAATGCAAACACCCTGTAATTGCTTTACTTTATCACTAAGCGGTAGCGATAGTCGTAGAAGCAATAGATGGCGTAACGACAACGATGCTACGATGGAGATCAAGGTGTCGCGCCGGTGACGATGGTGATCATGACGGTGTTTCGAAGATGGAGATCACAAGCACAAGATGATGATGGCCATATCATATCACTTATATTGATTGCATGTGATGTTTATCCTTTATGCATCTTATCTTGCTTTGATTGACGGTAGCATTTTAAGATGATCTCTCACTAAAAAATTATCAAGAAGTGTTCTCCCTGAGTATGCACCGTTGCCAAAGTTCGTCGTGCCCAGACACCACGTGATGATCGGGTGTGATAAGCTCTACGTCCATTTACAACGGGTGCAATCCCGTTTTTGCACACGCAGAATACTCAGGTTAAACTTGACGAGCCTAGCATATGCAGATATGGCCTCGGAACACAGAGACCGAAAGGTCGAGCGTGAATCATATAGTAGATATGATCAACATAAAGATGTTCACCATTGAAAACTACTCCATCTCACGTGATGATCGGTTATGGTTTAGTTGATTTGGATCACGTGATCACTTAGATGACTAGAGAGATGTCTGTCTAAGTGGGAGTTCTTGAGTAATATGATTAGTTGAACTTAAATTTATCATGAACTTAGTACCTGATAGTATTTTGCTTGTCTATGTTTGTTGTAGATAGATGGCTCGTGCTGTTGTTCCATTGAATTTTAATGCGTTCCTTGAGAAAGCAAAGTTGAAAGATGATGGTAGCAATTACACGGACTGGGTCCGTAACTTGAGGATTATCCTCATTGCTGCACAGAAGAATTACGTCCTGGAAGCACCGCTGCGTGCCAGGCCTGCTGCAGGAGCAACACCAGATGTTATGAACGTCTGGCAGAGCAAAGCTGATGACTACTCTATTGTTTAGTGTGCCATGCTTTACGGCTTAGAACCGGGTCTTCAACGACGTTTTGAACGTCATGGAGCATATGAGATGTTCTAGGAGTTGAAGTTAATATTTCAAGCAAATGCCCGGATTGAGAGATATGAAGTCTCCAATAAGTTCTAAAGCTGCAAGATGGAGGAGAATAGTTCTGTCAATGAGCATATACTCAAAATGTCTGGGTATAATAATCACTTGATTCAACTGGGAGTTAATCTTCCGGATGATAGCGTCATTGACAGAATTCTCCAATCACTACCACCAAGCTACAAGAGCTTTGTGATGAACTATAATATGCAAGGGATGAACAAGCCTATTCCCGAGCTCTTCGCAATGCTAAAGGCTGCGGAGGTAGAAATCAAGAAGGAGCATCAAGTGTTGATGGTTAACAAGACCACTAGTTTCAAGAAAAAGGGAAAAGGGAAGAAGAAGGGGAACTTCAAGAAGAACAGCAAACAAGTTGCTGCTCAAGAGAAGAAACCCAAGTCTGGACCTAAGCCTGAAACTGAGTGCTTCTACTGCAAGCAGACTGGTCACTGGAAGCGGAACTGCCCCAAGTATTTGGCGGATAAGAAGGATGGCAAAGTGAACAAAGGTATATGTGATATACATGTTATTGATGTGTACCTAACTAGAGCTCGTAGTAGCACCTGGGTATTTGATACTGGTTCTGTTGCTAATATTTGCAACTCGAAACAGGGACTACGGAATAAGCGAGCACTGGCCAAGGACGAGGTGACAATGCGCGTGGGAAACGGTTCCAAAGTCGTTGTGATCGCAGTCGGCACGCTACCTTTACATCTACCTTCGGGATTAGTTTTAGACCTGAATAATTGTTATTTGGTGCCAGCGTTGAGCATGAACATTATATCTGGATCTTGTTTGATGCGAGACGGTTATTCATTTAAATCAGAGAATAATGGTTGTTCTATTTATATGAGTAATATCTTTTATGGTCATGCACCCTTGAAGAGTGGTCTATTTTTATTGAATCTCGATAGTGGTGATACACATATTCATAATGTTGAAGCCAAAAGATGCAGAGTTAATAATGATAGTGCAACTTATTTGTGGCACTGCCGTTTAGGTCATATCGGTGTAAAGCGCATGAAGAAACTCCATACTGATGGACTTTTGGAATCACTTGATTACGAATCACTTGGTACTTGCGAACCATGCCTCATGGACAAGATGACTAAAACACCGTTCTCCGGTACTATGGAGAGAGCAACAGATTTGTTGGAAATCATACATACAGATGTATGTGGTCCGATGAATGTTGAAGCTCGTGGCGGATATCGTTATTTTCTCACCTTCACAGATGATTTAAGCATATATGGGTATATCTACTTAATGAAGTATAAGTCTGAAACATTTGAAAAGTTCAAAGAATTTCAGAGTGAAGTGGAAAATCATCGTAACAAGAAAATAAAGTTTCTACGATCTGATCGTGGAGGAGAATATTTGAGTTACGAGTTTGGTTTACATTTGAAACAATGCGGAATAGTTTCGCAACTCACGTCACCTGGAACACCACAAAGAAATGGTGTGTCCGAACGTCGTAATCGTACTTTACTAGATATGGTGCGATCTATGATGTCTCTTACTGATTTACCGCTATTGTTTTGGGGTTATGCTTTAGAGACAGCTGCATTCACAATAAATAGGGCACCATCTAAATCCGTTGAGACGACGCCTTATGAACTGTGGTTTGGCAAGAAACCAAAGTTGTCGTTTCTTAAAATTTGGGGCTGCGATGCTTATGTGAAGAAACTTCAACTAGATAAGCTCGAACCCAAATCGGAGAAATGTGTCCTCATAGGATACCCAAAAGAGACTGTTAGGTACACCTTCTATCACAGATCCGAAGGCAAGACATTCGTTGCTAAGAATGGATCCTTTCTAGAGAAGGAGTTTCTCTCGAAAGAAGTGAGTGGGAGGAAAGTAGAACTTGATGAGGTAACTGTACCTGCTCCCTTATTGGAAAGTAGTTCATCACAGAAATCAGTTCCTGTGACAAATACACCAATTAGTGAGGAAGCTAATGATATTGATCATGAAACTTCAGATCAAGTGTCTACTGAACCTCGTAGGTCTACCAGAGTAAGATCCGCACCAGAGTGGTACGGTAATCCTGTTCTGGAAGTCATGTTACTTGACCATGATGAACCTACGAACTATGAGGAAGCGATGATGAGCCCAGATTCCGCAAAATGGCTAGAGGCCATGAAATCTGAGATGGGATCCATGTATGAGAACAAAGTATGGACTTTGGTTGACTTGCCCGATGATCGGCAAGCCATTGAGAATAAATGGATCTTTAAGAAGAAGACTGACGCTGACGGTAATGTAACTGTCTATAAAGCTCGACTTGTTGCAAAAGGTTTTCGACAAGTTCAAGGGGTTGACTACGATGAGACTTTCTCACCCGTAGCGATGCTTAAGTCTGTCCGAATCATGTTAGCGATTGCCGCATTTTATGATTATGAAATTTGGCAAATGGATGTCAAAACTGCATTCCTGAATGGATTTCTAGAAGAAGAGTTGTATATGATGCAACCAGAAGGTTTTGTCGATCCTAAAGGAGCTAACAAAGTGTGCAAGCTCCAGCGATCAATCTATGGTCTGGTGCAAGCCTCTCGGAGTTGGAATAAACGCTTTGATAGTGTGATCAAAGCATATGGTTTTATACAGACTTTTGGAGAAGCTTGTATTTACAAGAAAGTGAGTGGGAGCTCTGTAGCATTTCTAATATTATATGTGGATGACATATTGTTAATTGGAAATGATATAGAATTTCTGGATAGCATAAAAGGATACTTGAATAAAAGTTTTTCAATCAAAGACCTCGGTGAAGCTGCTTACATATTGGGCATTAAGATCTATAGAGATAGATCAAGACGCTTGATTGGACTTTCACAAAGCACGTACCTTGATAAAGTATTGAAGAGGTTCAATATGGATCAGGCAAAGAAAGGATTCTTGCCTGTATTACAAGGTATAAAGTTGAGTCAGACTCAATGCCCGACCACTGCAGAAGATAGAGAGAAAATGAAAGGAGTTCCCTATGCTTCAGCCATAGGCTCTATCATGTATGCAATGCTGTGTACCAGACCTGATGTGTGCCTTGCTATAGTTTGGCAGGGAGGTACCAAAGTAATCCAGGAGTGGGTCACTGGACAGCGGTCAAGAACATCCTGAAATACCTGAAAAGGACTAAGGATATGTTTCTCGTATATGGAGATGACAAAGAGCTAGTCGTAAATGGTTACGTCGATGCAAGCTTTGACACTGATCCAGACGATTCTAAATCGCAAACCGGATACGTGTTTTTATTAAACGGTGGAGCTGTAAGTTGGTGCAGTTCTAAACAAAGCGTCGTGGCGGGATCTACATGTTAAGCGGAGTACATAGCTGCTTCGGAAGCAGCAAATGAAGGAGTCTGGATGAAGGAGTTCATTTCCAATCTAGGTGTTATACCTAGTGCATCGGGACCAATGAAGATCTTCTGTGACAATACTAGTGCAATTGCCTTGGCAAAGGAATCCAGATTTCACAAGAGGACCAAGCACATCAAGAGACGCTTCAATTCCATTCGGGACCAAGTCCAAGTGGGAGACATAGAGATTTGCAAGATACATACGGATCTGAATGTTGCAGACCCGCTGACTAAGCCTCTCTCACGAGCAAAACATGATCAGCACCAAGACTCCATGGGTGTTAGAATCATTACTATGTAATCTAGATTATTGACTCTAGTGCAAGTGGGAGACTGAAGGAAATATGCCCTAGAGGCAATAATAAAGTTATTATTTATTTCCTCATATCATGATAAATGTTTATTATTCATGCTAGAATTGTATTAACCGGAAACATGATACATGTGTGAATACATAGACAAACATAGTGTCACTAGTATGCCTCTACTTGAACTAGCTCATTGATCAAAGATGGTTATGTTACCTAACCATAGGCATGTGTTGTCATTTGATTAATGGGATCACATCATTAGGAGAATGATGTGATTGACTTGACCCAATCTGTTAGCTTAGCACTTGATCGTTTAGTATGTTGCTATTATTTTCTTCATGACTTATACAAAGTTCCTTTAACTATGAGATTATGCAACTCCCGTTTACCGGAGGAACACTTTGTGTGATACCAAACATCACAACGTAACTGGGTGATTATAAAGGTGCTCTACAGGTGTCTCCAAAGGTACATGTTGAGTTGGCATAATTCGAGATTAGGTTTTGTCACTCCGATTGTCGGAGAGGTATCTCTGGGCCCTCTCGGTAATACTCATCACCTAAGCCTTGCAAGCATTGTAACTAATGAGTTAGTTATGAAATGATGTATTACGGAACGAGTAAAGAGACTTGCCGGTAACGAGATTGAACTAGGTATTGGATACCGACGATCGAATCTCGGGCAAGTAACATACCGATGACAAAGGGAACAATGTATGTTGTTATGCGGTTTGACCGATAAAGATCTTCGTAGAATATGTGGGAACCAATATGAACATCCAGGTTCCGCTATTGGTTATTGACCGAGAATAGTTCTAGGTCATGTCTACATAGTTCTCGAACCCGTAGGGTCCGCACGCTTAACGTTACGATGATAGTTTTATTATGAGTTTATAAGTTTTGATGTACCGAAGGTTGTTCAGAGTCCCGGATGTGATCACGGACATGACGAGGAGTCTCGAAATGGTCGATACATAAAGATTGATATATTGGATGACTATATTCGGACACCTGAAGTGTTCCGGGTGTTTTCGAAGAAAAACCGGAGTACCAGAGGGTTACCGGAACCCCCCCCCCGGGAAGTAATGGGCCTTGATGGGCCCTAGTGGAGAGAGAGAGGGGCCGGCCAGGGCAAGAGGCGCGCCCCCTCCCCTTGAGTCCGAATAGGACAAGGAAGGGGGGGCGGGGGGCGGCGCCCCCCTTGCCTTCCCCCTCTCCCACTCCTTCCTTCCCCCTCCTTGGAATAGGAAAGGAAGGGGGCAAACCTACTTGGAGTAGGTTTCCCCCTCCTAGGGCGCGCCTCCCCTTAGGCCGGCCCCCTCCTCCTCTCCCCCTTTATATACGGGGGAGGGGGGCACCCCATAGACACACAAGTTGATCTACGGATCGTTCCTTAGCCGTGTGCGGTGCCCCCCTCCACCATATTCCACCTCGGTCATATCGTCGCGGAGTTTAGGCGAAGCCCTGCGCCTGTAGAACATCATCATCGTCACCACGCCGTCGTGCTGACGGAACTCATCCCCGACACTTCGCTGGATTGGAGTCCGGGGGACGTCATCGAGCTGGACGTGTGCTGAACACGGAGGTGCCGTACGTTCGGTACTTGGATCGGTCGATTCGTGAAGACGTACGACTACATCAACCGTGTTGTCATAACGCTTCCGCTTACGGTCTACGAGGGTACGTGGACGAACACTCTCCCCTCTCGTTGCTATACCATCACCATGATCTTGCGTGTGCGTAGGATTTTTTTTTGAAATTACTACGTTCCCCAACACCAACTAGGATACAAACAAGAAGCAAAAAAGGCTCAATGCACGACGCACATGTACATGATGTGCAAACCAACACACACATACTTGATTGCTCAAGATAAGCAAGTTGGAAGCACAACATATACAAACACATGCAAGGAACAAAACCAAAACATGCAAAGGGGCAAGTAACTTTCAATGTAAACAATTTAAGTACAAGTTACCGCAAGGAGGCACATTGGATATAAGATAGAAACTTGACAACCCAATGGACTTGGCTTGAGACAACAAGAAAGATGAAGTCCCCTTAATTCTTCAGAATGTAGCCAAGTTTCCGATGACCTCCAAAAACACCTATTGATCAAGTTTGAGCTTGTTGGTCCCCAACCAAGTTGGGTCCTAAGAGGTTAGTCACAATAGGCTTGGCTACCCAAATGGTTCTTTTCTTGACACCACTTTGAGTACCAACAAACTTGGCAAACACATTGCCAACCTTATCCTTCCCAAGAGAATAGATATCATCAATAATAATTGGGTTGGATAAGTTACCACTAGTGCATGAAGAAGCGACGTGACCTTTCTCACGACATAAGTAGCAACGTCTACTCTTCACTTTCTTCTCACTTGATTTCTCAACTTGAGAAGCATTAGCTTGACTCTTCTTGGGAAGAGGCTTTTCTTCAACTTGAGGTTGAGCATGAGAATGCACTTGTAGCCGCTTCCCTTGTTGCTTGTCACTAATAGCCTTCTTATTCAATGGGCAAGATCTAACATGATGCCCTTCAATTTTGCACTTGAAGCAAATAATCTTGGCCGAATTCTTGACTTGTTTTTGGCCCTTCTTCTTGTTGATCTTGGACTTATTCTTGTTGTTGGAGTTGAATCCAAGTCCACCTTTGTCATTGGGGGATTTTTGCACACTCAAGATATTGTTGAGTGTGAATTTTCCTTCATGACACTTTTCCAAGTCTTTCTTCAAAGAAGTGACTTGGGCCTTGAGCTCTTTTATTTCCTCTACATGGTTAGTCTCAACACAAGTACTAGAGGAAGTATAAGCTTCATCTTTAGAGCAACAAGGCAAGGAAAGCAATTCATCACAAGATGTACCAACATTGTGAGTAGATGAATTACAAGGACTAGCACATGGCAATATACTATTTTGACTAGAAGTAGTGCTAGTATCCACATGAGGTTCACTAGATGTTACCTTAGCAATCATGGCCTCATGAGCTATCTTTAGCACACTATGGGATACTAGAAGATCATCATGAGAGCTTGAGAGCTTTTCATGACTTTCTTCCAATTTCCCATAATTGCTAGATAGCACCTCAAGTTGAGCCCGTAGCTCAACATTCTCCTTCAAAATAGATGCTTCACAAGTAATAGAGTTAGTAGCACAAGCATCATCATTTACAACAATAGGATAGGACAACTTGGCAAGCTCTTTTAAATAAGAAGCTTCAAGTTGGGCATGAGACTCGGTGAGTTTGATGAGCTCACCCTTGATGACCCTTGAGCCATTTTGGAGGTGCTCAAAATCCTCAAGGAGTCTAGCATGAGAAACTTCAAGCTTAGCATTTTTAGTTTTGAAATCATTGGCCACCTCAAGAGCTCTATCATGAGATTCCTTAACTCTAGATAATTCTAAAGCAAAAGTCTCCTCAAGAGATTCGGAGGTGGTTTGTTCATGTTCAAGAGCTTGAGATAGCTCCGCGATCTCATTTGCGTAATCACGCCCATGAGCTTCCATTTTCTCAATGGTGACCTCATGCTCCTCTAGATGAGATTACAACTCCTCAATGTATTTCTTGCCATCAATGGCAATGGACATTATTTCCATGAAGTTGGAACGAGCAATTTTATTCTTAAGAAGAGCTTTAAAAATCATTTCCCCCTTAATTTTTAAGGAGGCAACATCATCATTCTCTTCATCATAATCGACATCATCATCACTCTTGCCATTATCAATATCATCACAAGATATATTGGGATTCAAAGTGGGAGATACCTTTGAAGCCTTGGCCATAAGGCAAAAAGCAATAGATGATGATGTAGGATCCCTTGAAGCACCATTCAAAACCACATCTTGTTCCATGGAGTGTTGGGTTTCCTCTACATTGTTAGCACAATAACTCAAGGAAATACATGCATTTTTATCATGGCAACAAGATATAGCAAGCATATCATCATGAGATTTAGTCAAGCAATTTCTACATGATATGCAAGGACTATCAACACAAGCATGTGAAACATTTGGAGTGCTCGAAGTGTTAAAGCCCAAAGATGGAGCATTGCAATAATATAGTGATGAAGAATCATCCACAATAAGCATACTATCATCATTGCAATGACCAACACTACTCACCATATCATTACCTTGTGGCAAACCACATGTAGGTGAAGTAGAAGAAGTTGAGAAGACTATGCGGCCGGAGGTGGAGGGAGAACAATCATCCCTACAATTCATGGACACACCATATCTATCTTGAAGCTTCATCCACAACTCATGAGCATCCCGGAACGGCATGAGTTGAAATATAACTACATTGCTCAAAGCATCGAAAAGCACATTAGAAGCTTGAGCATTGAGATAAGAGTTTTTCTCATCATCTAAAGATAATATTTGGGGATCCTTTGGAGGAGGAAAACCCATATCTACAATTCGCTCTAAATTTGGGTCCATGACCCTAAAGAGATTAAGCATGCGAATTACCCAAATATCAAAATTTGTGCCATCGAAACTAAGAGTGTCGGAGAATTCTAATCCCCTAGGCGACATCTTTACTCTCTAGGCGGTTAAGCCCTAAAAAGAGAGATGAGGCTCTGATACCAATTGAAAGATCGAGGATGTCGCCTAGAAGGGGGGGTGGGGTGAATAGGCACTTTAAAATAATTATGGTTTAGGCTTGAACAAATGCGGAATAAACCTAACGGTTAATTTGTCAAGCACAAAACCTAAAACAACTACGCTCACCTATGTGCACCAACAACTTATGCTAAGAAAGATAAGCAACTATGTGATAGCAAGATATATGACAAAGAAAAATATGGCTATCACAAAGTAAAGTGCATAAGTAAAGGGCTCGGGTAAGAGATAACTAAGGCACGCGGAGACGATGATGTATCCCGAAGTTCACACCCTTGCGGATGCTAATCTCCGTTTGGAGCGGTGTGGAGGCACAATGCTCCCCAAGAAGCCACTAGGGCCACCGTAATCTCCTCACGCCCTCGCACAATGCAAGATGCCGTGATTCCACTAAGGGACCCTTGAGGGCGGTCACCGAACCCATACAAATGGCAACCCTTGGGGGCGGTCACCGAACCCATACACTTCGGCAACCCTTGGGGGCGGTCACCGGAACCCGTCAAAATGCTCGGGGCGATCTCCACAACCTAATTGCAGACCCCGATGCTTGCCCGGAGCTTTACACCACAATGATTGAGCTCCGAACACCACCAACCGTCTAGGGCGCCCAAGCACCCAAGAGGAACAAGCTCAAGGGCACCAAGCACCCAAGAGTAATAAGCTTCTCAAACTTCACTTCCACGTATCACCGTGGAGAACTCAAACCGATGCACCAAATGTAATGGCAAGGGCACACGGAGTGCCCAAGTCCTTCTCTCCCAAATCCCACCAAAGCAACTAATGCTAGGAAGGAAAATTAGAGGAAGAACGAAAGAAGAACACGAAGAACTCCAAGATCTAGATCCAAAGGGTTCCCCTCACAAAAAGGAGAAAGTGATTGGTGGAAATGTGGATCTAGATCTCCTCTCTCTTTTCCCTCAAAAACTAGCAAGAATCCATGGAGGGATTGAGAGTTAGCAAGCTCGAAGAAGGTCAACAATGGGGGAAGAACACGAGCTCAAAGGATAAGGTTCAATGGGGAAGAAGACCCCCTTTTATAGGTGGGGGAAAATCCAACCGTTATGCTCACAACCCGCACAGAGCGGTACTACCGCTCGTCCTCACGGTACTACCGCTAGGGATCGCGGTACTACTGCTTGCGGTACAAAAAAAATACTTCCGTACCTACCTCCGCAGGACTTGGGACGAGTTTTTTGGTCTGGAGCGGTACTACCGCTGTAGGAGCCGCGGTAGTACCGCTCTGGAGCGGTAGTAAAAAATTACATCCGCTCCAATTCGCGGTAGTACCGCTGCAGCCTTTTCAGAACACCAAAACTGCCACAACTTTTGCAAGCGGACTCCGAATTCGATGAAACCAAGTTTGTTGGAAAGCTAGCAATAAGGGCTAACACAATCTTGAAAGAAATATCAATAAGAAGAAAAATAGAAAAGTCATAAGAAAAAGGTGAGAACCCTTCCTTGGATAAGACCGGTAAAACCTCCAACACCGAAAACATCATAGAAGACGCATGCGAACTCCGTTTTCGATGAACTCAAGCTTGTCATCAAGATGACCATAAGCTCTAAGACTCACAAACAGAACTAAACAAGAACCAAGAAACATGATGCAAGGATGCAATGGTTTGAGCTTTCTACTAACGATACGATCAAGCCACCAACTTGAGAGCCCCCCTTGATAGTACGACAAACGATCCTATAGCCCGGTCTCCCAACTACCACCACGAGACCGGGAAAATAGAAAAACTATCAAGGGCAAAACCTTTGCCTTGCACATGGTCCACTTGAGCTATATGATGACGATCTTGACTCCCTCAAGTTGGACCACCTTTCTTGATTGCGTTGGCTTGATGAAGACTAGATGATTGCTCCTCCATAGTCCATTATGGGTGAGCCACTCTTCGACACATCTTCACAAGTCCATTGACACCACAATGGATGGCAAGATTCAAGCACTTGATCTCTTCGTGATGCTCCACTTGAACTTGCACACGGCAATCTTGATGACGATCACCACTTGATGTCATCCTTTCCATGGGTTGTATGATATCTTCCTCTTGACGCAAGCCCATGGACACGTACCTAACCCCACATGGAACTCTCACATAGACCATGGGTTAGTACACAAAGTGCAATGGACAATGCTTACCATAGCATGGGATCACTTGATCCCTCTCGGTACATCTTCTACGCTTTGTGAGTTGATCAACTTGATTCACTCTTGACTTAGTCTTGATCAACCTTGAATCTTTCCAACTCTCTTAATTTGGATGATGTCTTGAAGGTAAACATGAATGATCACACAATCTTCTTCTTCAAGACATGCTTGCAATACGCTCAACACTCACATGACGAATCTTTGGATAATTCCTTAATAGCACCTTGGTTAACTCATAAACTCCTTGAAACCAACACATGGACTTCAAGAAAAGCCTATGGACAAAACCTTCAAATATAACTCAAGGCAACCATTAGTCCATAGAGATTGTCATCAATTACCAAAACCAAACATGGGGGCACCGCATGTTCTTTCACTTTCTCACAAGCGAGATATGATCAAACCCAATGGGTGTTGGATTCATTACAATCACATAGTGATGTGAACTAGATTATTGACTCTAGTGCAAGTGGGAGACTGTTGGAAATATGCCCTAGAGGCAATAATAAAATGGTTATTATTATATTTCTTGTTCATGGTAATTGTCTAATTTTCATGCTATAATTGTATTAGCTGGAAACCGTAATACATGTGTGAATACATAGACCACAACATGTCCCTAGTGAGCCTCTAGTTGACTAGCTCATTGATCAATAGATGGTTATGGTTTCCTGACCATGGACATTGTATGTCATTGATAACGAGATCACATCATTAGGAGAATGATGTGATGGACAAGACCCAATCCTAAGCATAGCACAAGATCGTGTAGTTCGTTTGCTAAGAGCTTTTCTAAATGTCAAGTATCATTTTCTTAGACCATGAGATTGTGCAACTCCCGGATACCGTAGGAATGCTTTGGGTGTACCAAACGTCACAATGTAACTGGGTGGCTATAATGGTGCACTACATGTATCTCCAAAAGTGTCTGTTGGGTTGGCACGAATTGAGACTGGGATTTTTCACTCCGTATGATGGAGAGGTATCTCTGGGCCCACTCGGTAATGCATCATCATAATGAGCTCAATGTGACTAAGTAGTTAGTCACGGGATCAGGCATTATGGAATGAGTAAAGTGACTTGCCGGTAACAAGATTGAACGAGGTATTGGGATACCGACGGTCGAATCTCGGGCAAGTAACATACCGATTGACAAAGGGAATTGTATATGGGATTGATTGAATCCCCGACATCGTGGTTCATTCGATGAGATCATCGTGGAACATGTGGGAGCCAACATGGGTATCCAGATCCCGCTGTTGGTTATTGGCTGGAGAACGTCTCGGTCATGTCTGCATGGTTCCCGAACCCGTAGGGTCTACGCACTTAAGGTTCAGTGACGCTAGAGTTGTTATGGGAAATAGTATGTGGTTACCCAAGGTTGTTCGGAGTCCCGGATGACATCTCGGACGTGACGAGGAACTCCGTAATGGTCCGTAGGTGAAGATCGATATATTGGACGAAGGGTATTGGAGTCCGAAATTGTTTCGGGGGTACCGGGTGACGACCAGCGTGTCCGAAAGGGGTTTCGGAGGCCCCGACAAGTGTTGGGGGGCCTTATGGGCCAAGGGGATGGGGCACATCAGCCCACTAAGGGGCTGTGCGCCCCTCCCACCCCATCTCACGTAACTTGGAGAGGTGGGGGCGCCTCCCCTAGGGAAGCCACCCCTCCTGGCTTGGGGGGGGGCAAGTTTCCTAGGGGTGGGAGCGCCCAAACCCATCTAGGGTTTCCCGTGTGGCCGCCGCCCCTCCCCTAGGGAAACCCTAGGGCGCCTCCTCCTTCCCCCTTCCCCCTATATATAGTGAGGGAGAGAGAGGGCAGCCGCACCCCCTTCCCTGGCGCAGCCCTCTCCTCCTCCAACACCTCCTCCTCCTCTGTAGTGCTTAGCGAAGCTCTGCCGGAGAACCACGAGCTCCATCACCACCACGCCGTCGTGCTGCTGGAGTTTTCCCTCAACTTCTCCTCTCCCCTTGCTGGATCAAGAAGGAGGAGACATCCCCGGGCTGTACGCGTGTTAAACGCGAAGGCACCGTCTGTTCGGCGCTTAGATCGGAATCGGCTGCGATCTGAATCGCTGTGTGTACGACTCCACCAACCGCGTTCTTGTAACGCTTCCGCATCGCGATCTTCAAGGGTATGAAGATACACTCATCCTCTCCCTCTCTTGTTGCTAGAATCTTCATAGATTGATCTTGGTGATGCGTAGAAAATTTTGAATTATTGCTACGTTCCCCAACAGATTTAAGGGAAGCAGTAACTGCCCCACACGTCGTGGGGTGAACCGCTTCGATAAAGTTGCCAGACTAGGTGTGACTATTCATACCTAGATGGTTGATCTTCGAGGCTAAGTTATGTGATCTCTTTGAAAAGGATACAAGCTCAGCTGGACCTTGGCAGGCATCGCCCCTTTGAAGGAGTGATTCGGGAATTATAAAGGGGAACTCGTCTGTCGAGCCAAGGACTCCGGGTCCGAGGTTGCTTTCATCAAGGAAGTCGTCCTCGACGTAGAAGACCAGTTCGGGGGCTACTAATGGTGTCCTGGATTAGGGGGTGCTAGCCTAGTCAGCCCATCTCCTCGGGTTGGCTAATGTGCCCTCATTCGTGATCAAGATGGACTTCGGAAGCCGTATGCAGGAGGCGTGATCAATACTACCTCCATCCAAGACTTGGCGTATACTCCAAGATCTCTCATGCCGCCTTGCTCCTAGATGCCGACCTTGTAACCCTAGATACCCTATCTGGCGTGTATATAAGCCGTAGGGTTTAGCCCGTAGAGGAGACATCAATGCAATAAAATTGACCTAGCTAGCCCTAGAGTTAGACCACATATTATGATCTTGAGGTAGATCAAGTCTGTACTTGATACATCTCCATTCATATAAACACAACACGAGCAGGAAGTAGGGTTTTACCCTTCAAAAGGGCCCGAACCTGGGAAAACATCGTCTCTCTGTTCTTGTTACCATCTGTCTAAGATCCACAACTTGGGACCCCCTACCCCAAGGTCTGCCGGTTTTAACACCGACAGGGCTCCTGCACAATTGCCAAATTACGACTGCTCTGAGCCGTGTTCGTCGACTGCAGTGTACCCACCCCCACCAGGCCACCATCCTTCTTTGGGTCGGGGGTGGTGGTGACCAGGTTGTCGAGGAGCGTGGGGGGCGGCCCATGGGAAGGCAACATCGTGCTGCCACACGAAAGGTGATGTTGCAGAGGGAGGGAGCCGACGGGAACGCCGACGGGGAGGGGCATTATGAAGGGAAGGGAGTGAGGCCAGAGGCGAGCGGGGGAGAGGTGAGGAGGTTGCGTTGGGCGTGTGGGGGACGTGCAGGAAGCGCAAGTAGCAGCTGGGCGCGTGGGGGTCGTGCAAGGGGGGAGGAGCGATGGGTGTTTTTTTTTGGAGCGAAGGTTGACAGTGGGAGACGTGCGGTACAGTGATAATTGTAGAATTTTAGACTATAGGATCTATTGTGTACACGGATAGAATGAATTTGGATCTCGGCACTTCGTGCTTTTATATAGGGATAGTAGAAGAAAAGTCATTACATGACTACTTGGATGGCATATCGTCTAATTGATAAACAAATAGAAACATTTTACATGTATAACAAACATGATGAATGGTGAGCAAAGGTTTGGTTGGTGTTGCCTTGTCTTTCTAGTGTTCCACGCCACAACCTCCTAGATATCAGCTTTAGAGAAACTGTCGTTGTGCCACAATTTCCCTTTTGCTTGTAGGGACAAGGGACCAAGCAATCGTAATCATCACCTCAACATCAGCAATGGCAAATTTATCCTGGCTTATGTTGCAAACCTGGGGCGCGAAACAAATACGACCCTGTGCACCGATATCACCAGATTTTGTGTAGGCTTCTATGGCAATGTCCAACACTCCTTCAATTTCTACAGAAACAACTTGCCTCGGCAGGTATATGTGACCATTAAGACCTTTCAGCATTGCTCCATCTTTTGATTCAAGCATTACAATTTGGCTAGATGAGGGATTAATAGCACAAGTGACTCCACTATCAGTGACCACCGTTTCCCGTGAAGCTGAGGAGCAAGCAACTCGGCCACCATATTCAAACGGCCATGAACCACACTTGACAACTTGGACACTCAAGATGGTAGCCTGGACTGTTCGTTTGACATGCTGCAAGCATAACTCCAGTGTACACAAACAATTATCAATGCAAAGGGTCGATACGCCAAGACCTCCTCCACTATAATTGGCGACATAGCTGATCAATGCTTTATCTTGAGACATTGTTGGACCTTTCACTTTCAGTTGGATTTCAATGTCAACTATGTCTGTTAACACAATTGCACGTGATGGCCCAATTAAGCGCAAAAAAGAATCCTGCAAACATCATAGAAAACCCCGAATCGATTACAGACCCGACCCCCACACGCGGGGGGATACGTACGCAGCGTTTTGGCTGGACCAAGTTAAGCTATGGAATCTTAGTGTTCCATTTCAAAAAAAAAAAAAAAACCCAACCGTCTGACAGAAACCAATCGTCCCGAAATTCAAAAACCCCCTCATAGAGTTAATTCTCGTACTAACCACCCCGTCTCCACCTTCCTCCTTCCCGTCGTCACCGTCGGCAGCTTTCCCAAGCGCGGCCGCGGTCGGGCCTCAACCTTCCCCGCGCACTTCCGGGCGCAGCTCGCGGGACCATTGATGTGAAATTACTTCCAATTGAGCAAGAAACAAAGAAAGGCAGAAACAACAGTGTGGATCAGCAGCGACAGGCAAAACAAAAGAAAGCAATAGTGTGGATCGGTGAAATCATTCACTTCTTTACTCCACCTGTGAAATTGAGCAGTGGATCAACAATTGTTTATTCTCAAATACGCACGAGCGTGCATACTACATCTATTAAAGAGGAGAATGGGGAAAGAAGCACCTCCGCATTGGCGGTTACAATAGTTACATAACCCGAACTCCACCCATAATCTCACAAGCTAACTACTCGCCACATGACCCACCTCCATGGCCGCTAGGATCAACAATAGTGTGTGTTTAAAATTGATCCGGAGAGGCAGAAAGCATTTGTACTCCATACTGAACACTTGATCAATGGCTGATCAAGTTCACAGCCTTCGTAGGGAACACTTGATCCATCCATGGTTGTAAATCTGCTACTGCTAGTGTATGAAGATACAGAATTATTCTGGGGTGGAGTAGAGGTTGTCATTGCGATTTTCTGGCAAGGTACCATCTTCTCTGCATGTGATTATTTGGCAAAGAAGATAGTGATTTATATGAAATACAGTAGCTTATTGTGAGTTTTGAATAATTGTGAGGAAAATTCAGTACAAGTTGGGTCATGATCAGTACAAGTTGGACTCAGGACTTCTATTTATACAAACTACTCCTGTTTTCCTGTTTATTTATATCTTCTCTGCATGCTTGTGAAAATGAGTTGAGTTGAGAACAGAGCAGCTCATTCCGAGGAGCAACAGGATATGCATCTTGACAGTAATTTTTGCACCAAAGAAAAATGCTTGCATCTTGACAGTAACTTTTGCACTTGCGCCAACAAGAACTAAACTTTGGTTAACTGAATCCAATAACTACTGAGCTGTCCAGATTAACGAAATACGGTGCACAAATTTTCTGTCATCATCAGTAACAAAATTCAGATTAATAGATTAACACATTACAGTATCTACCAGACCAATGTCAAAATTCAGTAACAAAAATGTTTGGCGTCAAAATTCAGTAACAAAAATGTTTGGCGACTCCAGACCAGTATTTACCAGAGTTTGGTGCAGACCAGTGTCAAAATTCAGTAACAAATTTACCCCATAGACCAGTCGATCCACATGGAATGGACAGTGGTGCAGACCAATATATACAGTATATCAGCATTATTCTGTATATGCATATGCGACAAGTCTGTATATCAGCATTGTAATTCTGTATATCAACACTGTAATTCTGTATGTGCATTGCAGCAATGAGCAAATAAATATGAAGACTCTATTCTTGATGCTGTGTTATCAGTTATCACTATCAAATTTCCACATCAGGAATATTGTATATTCCATGCCAAACAAAGCTGAGATGGGCAACAATATGAACACCAAGAAAACTTCTCATATAACCGATAAAGTCACAGTCATCAGTAATTTATTTCCCACGGAGACAGGTATCAAGCTCGCTAGCCATTAAACCATACAGGAACAACATTTAAAAACAAGGCAACTCCTCTAACTGAATCTCAACTAGCATGTTCTGCAACATCCATGAAAGCAAATGCAGCATCCTGAGGGGGCTATCAGACCTTGAACCCCTCGGCACGGAGGCACTGTTTGTGAGCCTCGATCCACTTGGTGCACGCAGACTCCCCGTGCTTGACGATGCATTCATCTCTGAGCCTTTTGGTGTCGGGGCAAGCGCAGCATATCTTCTTCTTCGGCTTCGAGTCAGTGGCAGGAGCTGCTGCTTCGTTCACAATGGAGCAAGCAGCCGGAGCTGCTGGGCCTTCGTTCACAATGGAGCACACAGGTGCCTGCACGGGCGTTGGGGCTTCAGTGCTACCCATTTCAGCAGCAGCAACTCAGGTATGACCTGCAAATCTGGGGGCGGAGAAAATAGAAAACTCACTTCAGTCCCCGTTGATCACGACACTATATCTGTACATTACAACGGTAATAACCCAATATTATGTTGTTCTTCGATTACAATCCAAGTAGATAACAGGACAAGCGGATATTGAAACACTGCAGTGTTCCTCTGAACTTACTGACGAACAAAACCTGATTATATTTCATTTCCCGCAAATTTTATTTGACCATTTTGGTGTAGCAATAGGATGTAAACAGGGAGACGAGATGATAACCTGATCTCATGTTCCAAGGTGCAAGTGTCAAGCCTCCGGATTAAATTCCAGATCTTGATGGTAACTACTCCTACAGTATGAGAAATCGGCTATCTGAATTTCTTTTCAGAAACCGCCCGCCTGAAGGCCTAAACCATGGAGCAAATCTTGCCCCGCTACTCGAATGAGCAGAGATAACCACGAAAAATCTTGCTCCGCTACTCGCATGCCTAAATCAACCGCCGATTTTGCAGAGCCCGCACGGACGCCCAACGGCGGCGGCTAAAACAGAGATGGACGCGGGGATCGAAGCAGGAGAAGAGAGGAGAGGTTACTTGCCTGGACGGAAACGAGGAAGTAGACTGTTGAAGGGGGGGGAGCGCCGCTGCCGACTGTCGTCTTGGTGTGTGCGCCTCGGGCGGTCGGTCCGGCGGGCGGGTTTTATTTGTCGACGGCGGCCGCGCGGTGGCCCTGCGCGTGTCTCCCTCTTCTTCCTCTTCTTCTTGGGGCTTAAGAAAGAAACACGTAGGTGGGTAAGGAAGGGAGGCAAAAGGCCGTGCCGGACGGGCCCGGCCCGGGAGGAGGCCACGCTTCCCGTTTTGTTTTTCCTTGACAGTGCACTTTTCTCTTCGCTGTCCGGATTACTTTTGTTAAATATGAGCAAATTTCTGTTAAAAATTATTAACTTTATGGTGGATCTAGTGATACTGATATGAGTATTAAAAATTTAACAGACATGGCATCTGTTAAAGCAGAACAATTTGATGAAACCACAGAGCTAATTAGCACAACGTTGGAGGGGAAATAAACTTTGGTTCCCGGTTGTAGATAAACCTATATGGGGATTTTTTTTAATAATTAAATAAAAGTCAAAATATGTAAGAACTATTTTTGGAATGAACTTGACTTACTTTTGCACTAGTATATAATTTTTCACGAAAAAAAACCAACATTCACTTCACAGCGAAAAAGACCAAATTTATTTGCTATTATAGGTCACTATTCACACTATTTTGGCCAAAAAAATTGCCTTTTTTGAAAAGAGGTTAAAGGGCGATTTTCTTTTTCTGGAATTTTTCTCACGAGTACAATGGAGGGTCAAGTTTATGTCAAAAATATTTTCAGAATTTTTTGACTTTTTGTTGAATTACTAAAAAAAATTCCACATAAGGTGTAGATGTCCCCATAGACCAAACGTCCGCGTCCAACGTTCGAGAATGATTGATGCTGATAGTGGGCTGTGCTGGCATCTGTGCATCTCTCCGACAAACTAACATACGCAAGACGGAGGACTCATCGACCCAACCAAAATGTTGCTGATACAGTAGCGGTGTCACTAATAGAAAAGATAGACGCGGACAACTTATTGACCCAGAACATCGCTGATGCAGCAGCCGAGTCACTGATAGAAAAGAAGCCAGATGTTTTTGTTGAGCGATCATCAGTTAGTTCTACAAAACCATGTCTATTAGGTGGTGGACTTGGCACAATTCCAGAGTATGGAACTATTGGAGTATGCCATCCTTGTGTTCCCAACATCGGTGGATGTTAAACAAGAGTGCATCAAGCCACACTTGCAGTAATCAGAAATGCCACAGCTCTGCATGGTTCGGTTTTGACACAATGGGTCTGGATATCAAACCTTCTGTGCTTACTTCTGAGAATAGCTCAGAGGTGCACTTGGGTGAAAATTGTACAGTAGTCCCGGTCGCGGTGGCAGAGCCATGAAAGGAGTCCGTTAAGAGAGACCTGAAGGATTGGAGTATCACCAAAGAGCTAGCTATGGACAGGGGTGCGTGGAAGTTTGCTATCCATGTGCCAGAGCCATGAGTTGGTTGCGAGATCTTATGGATTTCACCTCTAGCCTACCCCAACTTGTTTGGACTAAAGGCTTTATTGTTGTTTTAGTCCCGGTCGCGGTGCCAAAACGTTGGTTTTAACCACATAGGTTCCAATTCAAACCGAGTCTACATGCAGTTGTTGTTCGACAAAGCCTCTGAATGCTCCTCTCTAAAATATACTATCATACTGCTAAGTGTAGGCCTACATTTATTTCTAACTTCTCTACTGCAGCTACATCTTCTATTGGCTTTCACCCATGGATCAATCACATCAACAAACCAAGAACATATGCAGTAAAAAGAACTTCTAGGAAAGGATTGGTATCGCGCCTTCCTTTCATTTTCTTTATTTATCAACATTTTGATATTTAAAATCATGGACTCGTGTTGCTTATATATATATAGCCGCAACCTAAACTCAACCGCTGACTCGTAACTAGGCTCGGTGAACTAATTACAGTTTTGCTAGAACTCATCTAGATGAGATATAATTTGGTCTCATTCATTTTTTATAGTCGGATGTGATGCTATAAGATGCGTGTGTGCTGATGTGGGTTGTATGTGTTCTTGTTTTCAAAATGAATGAGACCAAATTATATCCCATCTAAATGAGTTCTAGGTACTCCCAACTAATTAAGCCGACCCGAACACAAACCAATGCAATGGCATGCAAGCCATGCATACGCATGTACACGAACACTTACCAAAATTAACCGGCAAGGTTATTTCAGCGTGGCTTTCAGGTTTATACACTTTAGTCTTTTTGTTGTTCTCTGCTTATTTGTGTTGGAGGTTCTTCGGTGCTTAGCAGTAGAAGGTTGTTTTCCCTGATGAGAGCATCCTAGAGATAGCCAGATATCTGAGGATGTATGTTGTCGTTCTTGGTGTGGTTGTTTGTTGCACCAGTTAAGTGTCACAAAATTAAAGTGGTAGGTTGGATGATGTATATATAACTCCATTTGGGTAATGAAAATGGGGGCCATATAGCCCCTTCTATAAAAAAACCCGGCAAGCTTGATCACCGCTCTACTAATCCTAACCAGACTTAAACACGAACTAAACTTATTAGTACTTTCAGTTTAACCTAATTGATCTACTCGCAGAATGGCTTATCCCATAGCTACATGAATTAGGTTGATGCAGAGGCCGAGGTCATCCTCCTTTTTTAAAAATCTACATGGATTAGATTAGATTAAGCTAACAGTCTCCCCGCCCTCCTCTGGCTACTTCTCTTCTTCTCCTTAATCTCGTGCCGAGCTCTACCATAGCATTCTCGTCGATCTCATCATCGAAAGAGAGAGAAAATCATGTCGGTGAACCCGTGCAGGCCTCCCGCAGCCTCGTGGCGCCACAAACGCGCGACAATCTCGAGGCTGAGGCTCGTTACCCATCTTGTGCTCATCGTTGATGGGCGTGCGGAGCCATGGAGCAGAGTCGTTGTCATCCGGGTAAAGAGATGAGAGGAGGTAGGTTGTCATGAACTGGCAACATCATGCTGCTAGAGAGGGGGGGGGGTAAATATGTCATTCGGTATTATGCTGACATCCCAAGAGGAAGAGAGGGATGGGATGGGGACCCAGTAGGATAGATCACGGGGAGAAAACAATTGAAGAATCACCTTTTTGAGGGTTGATGGGCAAAATGTGAGTTGACTATATTATTACAGTTGAGACCCAGGAGGATAGGCACTGAAAGAAAAAACAGTAAAAAAGAAAATTAAGCATGAAAGTAGGTTAAAAATTTAAAACTAACTTGGCAACATCATTTTCTTATTTTTAACAAAAAAGACCCACATTTATTAGGAAGGTTTAAAAGAGTTACAAAGCACACTAAACATAAAAATTACATCTGAGTACCCTACACCATCAAACTACCACTATCGCTGTCGGAATGAGTCATCGATGATCCATTGTCACTGCTTCCTGCAAGAGCCAGTCTAACCTTGTCGATGACAGTTATAAAATCTTAGTGCACGTACCTCTAAGTACCAAAATGTCCAGAGTTGCAACCGTCACCATCAAACCTTGAAATGATCTAAAGCGTCTGACACAAATCTTCACTACAAGAAATATGTCAACTTGTGACCTTGACTATTGGTCACTGAAAGGTCATTGTTTTTCATTTGCGACCTTTTTGTGACCAAAAAGAGAAGGTCAAAAGCTGAGGGTCGTTAACTGACTATAGCGACCTTCTCTGTGAGAAGGTCGTGGACGTTTACGACCAAAATATTCCTATTGTGGCGTTTGGTCACTAGCAACCTCCCCAGGCCACGTAGGCATCCAGCGTGGCAAGCTGATGTGGCACAAGATTCAGCCCGGTCCAATTCGGCTTTCTACATGGGCCTAGCCCAACAATTCGGCCTTTTTAATGTATTTTTTTCCTGTGCTTTTATTAGCTGGTCCAACATTACAGCCTTTTTATTTTTGGGCCATAGCCTTTTTGTCTCAACAGTTTCATTTTTTCTTTTTTTATAAAGTGGGTTCACTAGTCAGGTGGGTCCCCATTGTAAGGTTCTAGTAACTGGGTCCCTTTTATCATGTTATCGTAAGTGGGTTCCATCTATCAGGCTCACAGTCTTCATATTTCAACTACTATTTAAATTGGGAGAGACAGAAAACACACATATACTCCAAATAAGAGCAACCAGATCATGTAATACAATGGCAATAAAGGTAACGACTACAAGTTAATACATCACTTTACAAGATCTACAAGCTTTACAAGCTCCTTCCGTAGCAATCACAAACTATGCACCTGCTCCCATCATGAACAACATGCCAAACTAGTTGGACAACCATAGACAGATGAACAACATGACGGACTCGCTGGACAACCATAGTCAAGGCCTTCCTCGATCGCCCTGTTACATGAATCAGTAGAGAAGAATCAAAAAACTGGGGCAAATATAATATGAACAGACCATTCAAGAAAAGGATAATTATTTAGAATGATAACACAAATTGAGCTAGTGCCATGCTTTTTGTTCTCTAGCTAGTTAAAATGAGATACTCTGATAGAAGAAAACAGAGACACAATATGAAAGCTAATAGTAGGGATGCCACAGCTTAAATGAGCAAGTTATTTTGTATTTGAGAAACAAAAAAATGCACCAATAATTTTTTAGAAGGTAACTGAACTTCTGTGCACACATTTAGATAGAAACAAACGCTTGATCAACAAGCTGTTGTAATAGTGTATATATACATGCTAACAACATGAATGTTGCATCAGGCCATGCTCAACTACTCCAAACCATTACATAATCAACACTCCTAGCAGCTAATTATATAAGGGCACTGCTCATAATGAAGAGCAAAGTATTTTTATGGGGAGGAAAGGCTCCCAGCTTCACCACCCCCAGGATATGCATTCAAACAAGAATTGATTAGTGAAGAAAAAAGAGAGCAGCTCCCCTGCTTTTTTCTGGAACTGCGGTAGCCTAGCTTAGCTTCAAACAAGAGTAACGACTTTGTAAGACATGTATGTCCGCCATAACCAAGCAAGCATATTCAGTAGCTACTTAAACAAAATCCCAGTTCATGAATTCTTTCATACAGTAACGGTGACTAGTTGAAGGTTGTTGTACCTGACCACTATTTTGGTGAAGGTCGACCGACCGGCACACGCTTGAGCACGGAGATGAGTGCTTCCCCCCAGTCCTCTGTTAGCTGCAGTTGATGTTTGCAACAGTCATCATCCATGTTGTAAACTGATTAGCAACTGCTGCCAAACCCAATGTGACAAATAGGTAAGCACTATAAAATGGATTTATAAAATTTAATAGTATAAGCAAAAGGCAGAGCATGTGCAAGTTTATCAGTACAAACTGGATTTATAAACAAAAGCTAATGGTATAAACAGAAGGCAGAGACTGTACTGTGCAAGTTTAGCACTATAAACAAAATTTAACAGTACTGACAAAATGCAAATACTGCAGATACTATGTACTGACTACTGTGCTAATTTAAGCTGAATTTTGTTCAGTGCTGCTGATGAATCTTGTGCTTGTTCAAGCCGAGGAGAACTAAGTAGTGAGCTATGTACAAACAAAAGCAGAGACTATATACTGGGTACTGATGCACATGCTAAGTGGAACAGACCATCCATGCTAATTGTAGGATTACCAGCTGCTCTCATGCTAACTGGAACAGACCATCCATGGAAATTCAGATATTATATTTTAAGAGGGCATACTTAAAATATCATGTTTTTTTAGATCAGTGTGATACACAGTAATTGCAGCATATGCAACAAGCGCATGGAATTATGGAGAAATAAGTACTTATCAAGAGAAATCCTAAAAAATACTAGAGAACATTACTGAACCTCTGTAAACGTGGAGATACATGATGATGGCTAGCTTGTACCACATTAGCAAAGCTGTTTTGCATTCTGTCATAAGGTAAGCTATATACTATCGAACAGAAGGTGTGCCCCAAAGCCTAATTTGACATCAATAAACAGTTGCAGGTGTATCTAACTCAATAGATAAGCTATAGAAAACAGTTGCAAGTTTATCAGCGCACACAGCAACGAGATGCTTTTGTCGAATGCCTAGGGAAACTATGCATACGAGCATAATCTGCTGATTTTCCACACAGATGGTTATGATCAGCAAACAAGGTCTCAAGCTAAGCATTGTTGTATCCAAAGGACGCAACTATGAATGACATCACGGAGATCATGACCATTTGAAGCATGTACAGTCTACAAAGATACTAACAGGTGAACAGACAGCCCCTAGAAATTGGCTAACTACTTCTACTGTATAATATGCAGTCTACAGAGATACTAACTACTTATACTATATAATCACAGTCTGCAGTCACTAAATAAATCAAAGGTGTATGATGGAAATGCAGCAAAATAGTCTAGTTAACTTGCCGATTAAGAGACCAATGAAACCAGTCACTCTAAGCATACTAGAGCTTCAAACCTCGAGCACAGAGAGCGTGAGGGTGAGAGAGGAGAGGAGAGGAACCACCACCTATGCGGGAACCATGGAGCGAGCGAGGGAGCTGGTTCTGGCAGCCAATCGTGTTTGGTTCGGCCATGAGCAACAAGGATGGTGTGCGATGCGGCTAGGATTGGGCATCGGTGGTGTCCGATGCACGTACCTGCATGAGGACGGAAAATAAAATCACGT
>NC_041391.1:665615084-665638738 GCF_002162155.2 Triticum dicoccoides | reverse complement strand
GAGGACAGAGCTAGGGTTGGTGTGGAAGGGTTGATAACTGCCGTTGGATCCTCGAGCATCCGACGGTGTATGATCCATGATCCACGTGATATGCCCATGGACCAATCAGAACGCAGCAAACAATTTAAAGACCTCATGACCATTTAAATTGGTCGCAATCAAAGATAAGTTTTTCAGAAAAAACCATTTTCATTTTTTTAGTGCTCAAATTGAGTTTTTTTTTGTAAAAGACCTACCAAATATTTGTTCAAATGATCTCATATTATACACAGGGGTGCATTTTGTAATGGCAAATAGTGTTGCCTACGGGAGTTTTCATTTTCTTTGCATGGAAAATTCATTTTCCATTTTTTGAGTGCCCGAAATGAGGTTTTTTGTGAAGGAACTACCAAATAATTGTTGTAAAAATGGACCAAATCAATTTTATAAAACACTAAGCCATGTTTAATGCATAATTGACACAATGGTTGGGTGTCAAAGGCTTTGATCCATCTCTGGTGAAAAAGACAAATTTCCGCCGATTCAGCAGGAAGCGGATCAAATTTGAACTGCAGGTACCTCGTAGTTTGCTCTTTACTTTTTCCAAAAATCATTTCTAGGTACATAAGTATCTATTTAATCAGAGAAACACCAAAAAATTCCAAGATTCAACCACTAGCTAGGAACGGTCATTCCCGCTGTTTTGACCGCATTTTGAAACGGGCATAAAAAATTCAAAAAAAAATCAAAAAATTGGGAAAACTTCGCATTGTCTCATTATATGTGGCCAAGTTCCCAGGAAAAATTACAAACTTGTAATATTACAATTATTTTAAAAAAGTGTTCTCAGAAACGAGCTATCACGTGTGGAGATCAATGGCTTCCAATCCAAATGATCAATCTTATGACCACATTCATGGCATAGTTTGTTCAAATGATCTTATATTGTGGAAAAGGGTGCATATTGGAATTCCAAACAATGTTGCCTAAGGAAGTTTTCATTTTCTTTGGATGAAAAACCCATTTTCCATTTTTCGAGTGCCCAAAAGTAGGTTTTTTTGTGAAAGACCTCCCAAATAATTGTTGCAAAATTGGACCAAATCAATTTTCTAAAATACTAGGACATATTTAATGCAGAATTGACATAATGGTTGGGTGTAAAAAGTTTTGATCCACCTCTCGTGAAAAAGACAAATTTTCGCCGATTCAGTTGGAAGCGGGTCAAATTTGAACTGCAGCTGCCTCATAGTTTGCTATTTATTTTTTCCAAAAATCATTTCTAGGTACATAAGTATCTATTTAATCACATAAACACCAAAAAAATTCTAAGATTCAACCACTAGCTAGGAACGGTCATTCCCGCCGTTTTGACCGCATTTTGAAACGGGCATAAAAAATTAAAAAAATCAAAAAATTGGGAACCTTCGCATTGTGTCATTATATGTGACCAAGTTTCCAGGAAAAATAACAAACTTGTAATATGGTAATTATTTGAAAAGAGTGTTCTCAGAAATGTGCTATCACGCGTGAAGATTCATGGCTTTCAAGCCAAATAATCAATCTTATGGCCACATTCATGGCATAGTTTGTTCAAATGATCTCATATTGTGCACAAGGGTGCATCTTGGAATTCCAAACAATGTTGCCTAAGGAAGTTTTCATTTTCTTTGCACGGAAAATTCATTTTTCATTTTCTGAGTGCCCAAAAGGAGGTTTTTTGTGAAGGAACTACCAAATAATTGTTGCAAAATTGCACCAAATCAATTTTATAAAATACTAGGCCATATATAATGCACAATTGACAAAATTGTTGGGTGAAAAAAGTTTTGATCTACCTCTGATGAAAAAGATAAATTGCCGTCGATTTAGTTGGAAGCGGGTCAAATTTGAACTATAGCTGCCTCATAGTTTGCTCTTTATTTTTTCCAAAAATCATTTCTAGGTACATAAGTATATAAGTATCTATTTAATCATAGAAACACCAAAAAAATTCCAAGATTCAACCACTAGCTAGGAACGGTCAAGCCCGCCGTTTTGACCGCATTTTGAAACGGGCATAAAAAATTCAAAAAAATTGGAAAACCTTCACATTGTGTCATTATATGTGACCAAGTTTCCAGGAAAAATAATAAACTTGTAATACGGTAATTATTTTAAAAAAGTGTTCTCAGAAATGAGCTATCATGCGTGAAGATTCATGGCTTTCAAGCCAAATGATCAATTTTATGGCCACATTCATGGCATAGTTTGTTCAAATGATCTCATATTGTGCACAAGGGTGCATCTTGGAATTCCAAACAATGTTGCCTAAGGAAGTTTTCATTTTCTTTACACGGAAAATTCATTTTTCATTTTTCGAGTGCCCAAAAGGAGGTTTTTTTGTGAAGGAACTACCAAATAATTGTTGCAAAAATGGACCAAACCAATTTTATAAAATACTAGGCCATATATAATGCACAATTGACAAAATGGTTGGGCGAAAAAAGTTTTGATCTACCTTTGGTGAAAAAGACAAATTACCGTCGATTCAGTTGGAAACGGGTCAAATTTGAACTGTAGCTGCCTCATAGTTTGCTCTTTATTTTTTCCAAAAATCATTTCTAGGTACATAAGTATCTATTTATCAGAAATACATGGTTTGATGGCGAGACATCGAGGTTTGGACGGTGGCCGAGGGCCCCAACTCTAGAGCGCGTAAGCTCGCATGCCCGCCGCGTGGTCACCGCGTGACGTGGCGTTGCCATGTGTTCTGGGCAGCCTAAGCATGTCTAGTGGGTTGGGCACTCCCTAGGTAGGTGCTAGGAAGAAAATCACAACATAAGATTCTCACGAGAAGACCGATCGATGCTCAAACATGAATAAGCAGCCAAGTGTTTGATTTGCGGTACGGGAAATGCACATGGCTAATGGGCGTGAGTTTTGGCTGAGGATGATCAGTTACTAAGAAGACCGTCTTCACAAATTTTCACCTCAAAAGGAGGAGCCTAGGTGGTACTTGCTTTACAAACTACCACACTGGACATAAATACGAATGTTGAAGCTGGGCTCAAAATAATGAATGGATTGAGCTGGCATTTGGTGGAGGATGGTTATTTGGGCATTGGAAAGCACTGTAGAAAATGGATACCATTTGGACATGCCAAAGTGGTACTTCCTTCACAAAGTGCTGCTCTGAACAGAATAGGAAAATGAATATTTTCTAATTATTTTTGAACTAGGCAAGGAATGTTTTTACATATTTGACGAAGATATGACCCAAAGAATTTATGAGATTTTTTTTGGAATTTTGGGAATGACAGAAATATAGGTTGCTTCACAACCTAGGGCAAAAACTGCCACATGGACATGACACATAGGCAAAACTGATAAGGTGGCGCCTAGTCATAGCAACCCACCACAATTTACAAGGCTATGACCATCTATATTAGTCGTTAACAACTAGAGATAAGGCAGCGGACTAGCGCTGTTTGCTTTATGACCTTTTCGTGTAAGGAAATTACGACCTTTCTGACCAAAATGGTCGCAATGGTTTAGGGTTTGGAGCCCCTCGAACAGCTTTTGACCAATTGGTCTGAAATGGTCATAGATCTATGACCAATTCTTCCAGGGTCACTGACAGAAGGTCACTAGCTGACATATTTCTTGTAGTGCTTGTTGTCCGCTCGGATGGCGAGAAAGCCTAGCCTCGCCACCCAAGAAGACAACAAGAATCTACGCCAAAGCTCCATCCATTCTGCTATGGTGGAAAAAAATTGAGTAGAATTGGAGCCCCACCACCGGTCGCCCGAGCAGGGTATCTTTGCCTACTTGCCTAGTCTGTTCTGAGTTGGCTACATTATTATATTAGCACCAAAATGGCGTGCGCTTAGGGGTAGCATGTAGTCGCTGAGTTGGCGCTCCAGCAGGAGCAGCTCCGGGGAGAGCTGTACAGCCATGAAACTGAGAATGCCGCGTCGCTGTTTCTTGGTGTTGTCGTGATTGGTTACCCAGAGGCAAAACCTACCACCTTCATAGTACCCGACCTGGGCCATTTGCCCGCATGTTCCATATCCAGCGCACCACAACTGCTTAGCAGGATATGCTTCCGGCCAGGCCGCGACGACCGCCGGTGGATTGGCATCCATGTCGACGGCGCAGAAGGGATTCTCATTGTCATGATTATCTAAAGCACGGAAGCCGAAGAGCAGCCGCCGGCCGGTGCCAAGGAAGTCCGAGACTAGCACGCCCCTCCGGTAGATGGGCAGCTCCCAGGCGCCCTCCGCGCGCCACTGGCGGCGCGTCGTGTGATAGGAGTAGGTGCCCTGTTACGGCACGGAGACCCAGATGCACGCACCCGACACGAAGTAGGCCTTGACTTCCGCCCGGCGGCAGGCGAGGCCCGGCGGGTCCTGGACGGCGCTCCAGGCCTAGAGAGTGCCGCCGCCAGGGCTAGGCTGCTGCTGGAGAGCCTCAAACCAGGGTCCCGAGTCGTATTCGGGGTAGGCGGTGATGGCGAAGAACATGCGGCGGCCCACTGGGACTAGGAAGAACACGAAACGCTTAGGGGAGATCATGTCGGGGCCGCGGGTGAAGGTGGCGCCGTTATAGAGCAGGGTCCGTCCGATGGCGCCGATGCCGGCAATGAGGTCGCCGCACGGAGAGTCCGAGAACACCATATACTCATTGGAGTGGATTTTCTTAAAGCAGGCGACGGGGTCAGGCAGGCTAAGCAGCGGCAGCGGCGGCGGCGGGCAGTTGGCGTCGGCTTGGGGCTGGGGCTTCTCCTGGGAGGAGAAGAGACGGTTGAGGTCGAGGCTGAAGAGGAGGTAGCCTCCTTCACCGTCGTCCGGCGCCGCCACAAACAGTCGGGTGTGATAGCGCTGCGCGGCGGCCATGGCTCGATCGATCGACTCCACGTTCCGTCTCCATGGCAAACAATATATAAATCGTTTCTTTCCGGAGTCCGCCTCCGGATTGGACACGAAATTGTCGGCATAATTAATTAATACTAGCAAAAGAGCCCGTGCGTTGCAACGGGAGAAAAAAATAACACACACTCTAAACCCAATAACCATAATATGTTCATGCCCTTTATTTTAGCGAGGCATCATTTTTGTGTTGCCGCTTATCCTCCTTCTCATCTTCAGTGGCCTTGGTGTTCACACAAACCAAAGTGTGTTTGAATGTTGTTTTGCCCCTGCCAGTTTGTTCAGAGGTGCTCATGTGTGGTTATCGATGTTTTCTTTCGTCTCTTTATGATTTTAGTGGTTGTTTATTTGCAATCCAGATCGTCGCGGTACGAAAGAAAAACGGACGTGCCCTATAGGTTACAAGTTTGCTTTTAAAATAATATTTTTAAAATATTTAATAGGTAAAAATAACATCATATTCAAATTCTACATATTTTTCTATTCAAATTTCATATATAACATGTTAAAATCAGAGTTACGGTTTAATAGATATGGAAAATTAGGAAAAATATTTGTTTGACTTAAATATCTTCCAAAATAATATTTAAAAAATATTTAACAAACAAAATAACATCATATTCAGATTCTACACATTTTTCTAATCAATTTTCATATATAACATGTTAAAATCGGAGTTACGGTTTAAAAGATATGGATAATTTAGAAAAAACATGTGTTTGACTTGTATATGATCGGCGGGTGAATTATTTAATACATCAGGGGGGTTTCCGTAAAAATGTAAAATAACGGTTCGGTTATGACTTAAGTGTGTACTGCGGGTTAATTCATAGAAAATGCAGGGGGTTTTCTGCAAAAGTGCATGACGGACCGCCGAAACCCAATTTGCTTTATTATTAGGTAGAGATAATCGAAGAATCCACTAGGATAGGATCCCTATCGTACGTTCCGTCGGACCAGCGCGATGCCGATCAACTAGTCTCGTTGGATCAGCGCTTTGAACGTGGACCCTCTCGCATATAGGATAATACAAACACAATGACATCAACTAGACCGGGATCGCGCCCTGGCGCGAGGGTGCCAGTCCAAACGACTTGTCCAAGAGAATAAAGACCAAACACATGTTGTGTTAATAGGAAGGCAAGTTTAGCACACATCTACTCAAGACTCGATTGATTTTTAGGTTCAAGAGAAAAATAAATCCCCAGCACCAAGATGTCCACGCCCAGTATCTGCTCCTCTCCCACGCTTATGTTCTCCTTCTCTCCTAAGCTCAGGATCTCCTCGCCTGCTGGTGCTGGGCTCTTCCTCGCCCCCGCCCAGGTGGAGGCGAGTTGGTGTACATGCGCTGCCATAGTTCTCAATTTTGCTCGCCCAGGTTCATCTCCTCTCCCGATACTCGCTCTGTTGTCGCTTGAAACACTGCAGACATAAAACAATTTGACGATCATAAACTGAAACTTGCAAACAGTGATGACACAATATTTGAGAACTGAAACTTGTAGTCCCAGTTTCAGTACATAGCAGCACCCACCTCCCTGTGTACTGGTGGACGTAGCAGAGGGCGAGACTGGGAGGCAGCGTCATGGTCCATAACTCGTTGTCAGCGTCGCTCCAGAGAATTGATCAAGTGCCGTTGCGTCGCCACCATGGGAGCGTACCAGCCACTGCATCACGGGCATAGCCACAAGCTGTAATCGACTCACCACAGCTTGGCTCTTCTCCGCCGTGCTCTGTAGATTCACACTTACCTAAGATGAACCGGAGCATGCCTATATGTGCTCCATTCAAATGCTTCAAGGGCTCCAATGCTAAACAGATCAAGATGAAAAGGCACAAATCAGGCAGAAATCAACTCACTCGCATCACCAATATAAGAAACAAACAAAGATTTTTCCCCAAGAACACAAACCTGCAGCTGCAGCACAAAAAGGCCTCCTGGAACTCGAATTTGCCATCGACCTGGACTGCAAGCTATGAGGAGGGATGGTCGGAGATCACGTCTGTGGCTGCACGACGGCGTCGACCTGCAAGGAGAGGCAAGACCATGAGAGAGAGAGAGAGAGAGAGAGAGAGGTGAACCTGCAGCAGCACGGCAGTGGGGCATGGAGGTGGGCGCGGGTTTCATCACCATTCTCCATACACATAGACACATACAAGTATCTTCAGTAAAGACTCATTTATGTACCAACAAAATTCAGTAAAGAACTATTACTAAGAGAAAATCAAGCGTCCCTCACAAAAGTGAGAGAATGCCATTGTCGGAGTTCAGCGATAATTTCCTTGAGGGACTATGAAGGCTAAGGTAAAACAAGCAAAAACCGTTGGAGGTGGACGAACAGTGATCAGGCACACTTGCTATTCGGAGTCGAGTCTGATTATTATGGGCCAAAACAATTACAGAAGAATACATGTTTTGAATAGAGCCCAAAACATAACAACTCGGTGACCATTCAACATCTGAGCACAAAAAGAGAATTTTTTTTGTAACTTGCTAGCTGCCGATCCAATAGACTCCTATCTAGCTAATGTACAAGCAACTATATAACTTTGTTTGACCAGTAAAAGAGAGATTATTTACCAGTTATTGACAGAGTAGTTGATAATATTGCTGATCATTAAATGGGCTGAGGCCAGTACAAAAGTGTATCTATTTCTTAGAGAAAAGCATTGAGATATTTATTCAGTATTGCAGATAAATGATCGGAACTCATCGGGCATCAGCATGGAAATTCTTTAACTGCACACATCACAATGCACATGTAGACATGGATGAACAAATGTGGGAAGATCATGTTTCAGTTGTACATACTAAAGAAATTGACACTTATCTGTGACAAAACAGAACCATAATGGGAAAACCTTGAAGATAAAGTGCATATTAAATTCAAATGCACAAAATATTAGAGCAATTTGACAGAATGTTTGCACTAAATTTGAATAACGCAAGGTCAAAGGCATGGCATATGATATGATCTGCACATTTGTATCAATGCAAGTTTGCAAGCTTTCTACATGACATGGGCGATGCGAACACTAATTTGGAAACGATGTATCAATTCAAGTTTGCAAGCTTTCTACATGACATAGGCGACGCGAACAATAATTCAGACAAACATACACTCTCCGAGAAGACATAGGCAACGCGAACACTAATTCAGACAAACATACACTCTCCGAGAAAAAAAATCCATCGGCTCCACATCAGCTAGATTATAAACTCACAGTATTGATTGAATTTGCCATGAACCAAGAATTCTGCAGAACATCTGAAAATTGAACACATTTTTCAAGCGGCCAAGATTATTCCACTTGATTTGAGGTTGCATCGATATTCTCCATGAAAGTGGAAAGTTCATTTCTCAAAGCAACTTGAGGGACTTTTAGATCATATATAACATATCCAGAGAGTCTCTCCCAACTCTGCATCCTCAAGGTTCAAATGTAATTTCGATACCACAAAACTTGTTCTCATTCTGAAACAGAGCATTCATTGTTTACTTTATAAGTCTCATTGCATTTCAAATGATGAAAGTTTTAGTTCCCAACGGTATAGTAATTTAGAGTAGGTGCACCCACAGCCCGTGAAATTTAAACATGATCAATTTAGGAAATGTATAGCTGTTATCATGGTCCAAACTCGTACAATTCATCTATAGGTGAAGCCTTGAACATGTTGCTAGCCAACAGAAAACTACTATGATAACCAAAACCAATCAGATCAACCTAATTTTGTGAGAATGGACAAAGAGTACCTTCCAGAAAACTACAATTCATCTATAACCAAAACTATGATAACTACTATGATAGCATACCTTCCAGACATTTGTGCCAACAGGAATAACCTGACTCTTATCAAGAGAGAACAGAGCAATGCAGGCTGCAACTTTTGGACCAACGCCTGACAGGGTACAAAGACCCTCGATTACCACCAGAAGTTCCCTGTCACGTGATAAGGCAAGCCATTTTGCGCCTCCACCAGGCTTGGCCGTCAATTCTTTAGCAGTGCCAACAACATACTTTGCCCTGCTCATTCGAAGGCAGACAAAACATTTGCTCAGATCAGTTTAGTACAAAATATCTAGTAATGATGCATAAACAACAGATAATCATAACTGAGATATGATTCAGACAATCTATCTAAAAAAGGCACATCACATTATTTAAATGCAGATCACATAGTACAACATGAACCAATGGTGACACGTGTGCATATCATGTATTGCAGGCTAGCACATAGTAGAAGAATAAATTTCATTTCACATATGCAACAACAGTGAAAAAATTCAAGTTGGTCACCTGACGATACATCTGGCTCGCACATATTATCCAGTTGCAACACACAGAATTCTTTCCTCAAGGTTTAATGACTTCTATGTTCCAGCTGAAATTCCTGGTACAAAATAATTAGGACAAGACAATTAATTTCATGTTAGTGGAAAGGAACATAACATATAAATATCTCATGAAAGAGACATGCCAGTTCTAGCTGGTGTTCTTTCTCGTACATAAAAAGAAAAATTGCATCTTCATACGTAAACTACAGCTGCTTGATTACAACCATACTCAACCATGTATTCAATCATCTGTTGTTTACTCTCATGTAATTCAGAGAAACTCACTTCTTGTAGGTATGATGTGAGATGAAGACATAAATGCTCTAAATAAGTACACCTCTAAAACGAAATTAAGAGAAATCCCACCTCAAAGTTTATGGGTGATTGGACAGCTGAGAATCCTGAAGTAAAATTATTTGGGCCTATAAAATCATAATTTCATCCAAAGCAGAAGAAACCAGAATGTACTCATAATCAAATTATTTGGGTTGTCCATGCCTAACATTTGCAGATATACAATGGAAGTGACACTACTAGGAAAAGGGCTATATATATGACTGATTCTAATGGCGCACCAGGTAAACAGTGCGCCACTACTATATACTAATGGCGCACTGGTTGCAGGTGCGCCATTAGTGTGGAAGACACTAATGGCGCACCAGACTCACAGTGCGCCACTACTATTGATTTTTTTTCCCATTTTTCCATACAAACTAATGGCGCATGATGACAAAGTGCGCCATTACTAGTTAGAACTAGTAATGGCGCACGGCCAAGACAGTGCGACATTAGTATATGTTTTTTTTTTTACTTTTTTGCAAACCTACTAAGGGCGCAGCACCTGCAGGTGCGCCATTAGTAACCAGGGTTACTAATGGCGCATTATGTTGTGGTGTGCCATTAGTAACCTGGGACCAACAAGATATTTTGGACAGCCCACCTAGGCACTCACTTTCCCCACTTTATTCTCTCCACCTCCTCCTCCAAGCTTGTCTCGGCTGCCTCCTCCTCCTCACCTCATTTCCACCATAGATTCATCAAAATTAAGTGGTGAAATTACCTTTTTTTGATAGGTAAGTAAGGGGAAAGCTATCTTCGTGATGTAGATCTACTTTTTTTCTCCCTAGCTCACTCCAACAACGTGCACATGCACTTTTTGTGGCCTAGCTAGATCTATGTATGTTTGTGGTGTTGCATGTGTTTGTGGTGTTGCATATATGTTTGTGTTTGAAGGTACCGGTATTTGAAATGCGATAGTTGCCAATATTTTGCCGGAATGTTTTGATTCATTTCCGTTTCAGCGAGAAATTTGGCACTATGCATTTTTTTGGTCCTATTTTTAGGGAAGGTCATGCCAAAAATTTTCTTGGTTCTAAAATATCGTTTTGCTCTACCCCGCAGGCGACCATGGTCCGCACGATGACTGAAGGCATCATGAATAGGGTTTTGAGCTCCGCGAAGGCCGAGATGCTTCAAAAGAACGAGACGAAAATAAGATGTCCGTGTCGAAGATGCAAGCTGAAGAGCCTTATTGCGGACCCGGATTCCGGGCAGGTGCGGGACCACCTACTCTTGCGTGGTTTCATGGATGGATATCGGTGGCAAGGTGATGAAGATGACTATGAAGTCGTCCATGGGGGCCGGGCAAGAAATGAGGAAGGGCAACAAGACAAGTACCACCGCGGCGATGCTGTACACAATCATCATGTAGAAGATGTCGTAAATGATGATGGGGAAGATCAAGACGAAGGGCATGATCATGAAGATGAAGATGCCGGCGCAGACGGCGATGGAGGCTGGGTGCAGGACCCTCATATTCAAGAGCTGCTTCTCAAGCAGACGGATAACGCAAGAGCTGCCGCCCGAGAGAAAGCCAAGCTGGATCAACTGGAGATAGACGCGGTTACTCCATTGTATGAAGGATGCGGGCCCGAGGATACCCGCCTGAAAGTAACGCTCATGGCTCTGGAGATGAAGGTAAAACACAAAATGACCGACGCATGCTTCGACGAGAACATGTCATTCTGGCACGAACGTCTTCCCAAGGGGAACAAGTGCCCGACCAGTTTCGAGGAGGCGAAGAAAATCGTGTGTCCTCTGGATTTACCGCACGTGAAATACCATGTGTGCATGAACAATTGTATCATTTATCGGGACGAGCACGCGGAGTCTACCATATGTCCGGTGTGCGGCGTCACTCGATACAAGAAGAGGAAGAAAACTCCTCGAAAATCGGTGTGGTACTTTCCGATCACTCCTCGTCTGCAGCGGTATTTCGCGGACCCTAAGGTAGCAAAGCTCCTGCGTTGGCACGCGGATAGGGAGGAGAAGAAGCAGGAAGATGACGGAAATGATCCGGAGATAAATAAAAAAGACAAGATGCTGAGTCACCCTAAGGATGTGAGCCAGTGGCAAGCGTTGAACTTCGAATACCCAGAATTTGGGAAGGATCCAAGGAACATCGTGCTGGGCGCGAGCACCAATGGAGTCAATCCGTTTGCCAGCCAGAGAAGCACACATAGCACCTGGCCTGTGTTTGTGTGGATGTACAACCTTCCCCCCTGGTTGTGCATGAAGAGGAAGTACATTCACATGAGTATGCTAATTGAAGGGCCGAAACAACCAAGGAACGACATCAATCTATATCTGGGGCTGCTGAAGGAGGAGCTAGACACGCTGTGGAAAACACCAGCCAATACGTGGGACGCCGCAGAGAAAGAATATTTCCCTATGAGAGCCGCACTACTCACGACGGTGCACGACTATCTCGGTTACGGATATCTCGTGGGGCAGGTAGTCCACGGATTTTCTGGATGCGTAAGGTGCATGGATGACACAACGTATCGCCAGCTAGATAGAGATCCCGGGTCTTCAAAAACCGTGTTCATGGGACATCGAAGGTGGCTTCGCGACGATGACCCGTGGAGGAAACACAAGGATCTGTTCGATGGTGAAACCGAACCCCGAAAACGCCCATGTACGAGGAGCGGCGAGGAAATAGATGAGCTGTTGAAAAATTGGAAAGACTGCCCACTGCCGAGAAAGAAGCAAAAGGCGCCAGAGCCGGGAAAGAAGTGAAAGGCGCCAGAGCCGCTGCTGAAGGTATGGAAAACGAGGTCTGTTTTCTGGGACTTGCCGTACTGGAAGATCCACCGTGTGCCTCACAACCTTGATGTCATGCATATCACGAAGAACGTGTGCGAGAGTCTACTTGGTACCCTGCTCAACATGCCAGAGAGGACCAAAGATGGGCCGAAAGCAAGGGCAGACTTGAAATCAATGGGCATCAGGCGGGAGATTCACGCTAATGATGATGATGATGATGATGATGATGATGAGGCGAAGCAGGACACAGAAAGTCGTCGCAAAGGCAAAAAGGCCAAGAAGACCGGAAATGACTACCCTCCCGCGTGCTTCACTCTAAGTCAGGAGGAGATCGAGCAGTTTTTCACCTGCCTCCTAGGAGTAAAACTTCCTTACGGTTACGCGGGGAAGATAAGCAGATACCTAGACCCAGCGAAGCAGAAGTTCAGCGGGATGAAGTCTCACGGTTGTCACGTGCTGATGACGCAGATATTTCCAGTTGCAATCCGTGGGATCATGGACGCGCACGTCCGTGAAATGCTATTTGGCCTATGCAACTTTTTCGACGTCATCTCTCGGAAGTCGATTGGCGTGAGGCAACTTAGAAGGCTACAGGAAGAGATCGTGGTGATACTATGCGAGCTTGAGATGTACTTCCCGCCCGCATTCTTCGACGTTATGGTGCATCTGCTGGTCCATATCGTGGAGGATATCATCCAACTCGGGCCGACGTTCCTGCACAGCATGATGCCGTTCGAAAGGATGAATGGTGTCATCAAAGGATACGTTTGCAACATGTCACGTCCAGAGGGAAGTATAGCCAGGGGCTTTCTGACCTAAGAGTGCATCTCCTACTGCACGAATTATCTAGGCATCGAGAACCCCGTTGGTCTGCCCGTCAACAGGCACCTCGGCAGGCTCGCTGGATGGGGTCACCGTGAGGGTCACCGCGAAATGCATGTCGACTTCGAGGGTCGACTCGCCGACTTTGAAAGAGCAAACTTAGTCGCGCTACAACACATAGACGTGGTCGATCCTTGGGTGGTAGAGCACAAAACCTTTATTGAGAAGACGTACAATGACCGAGGCCAACAGAGGACGGACGGAGATATACTCAAAGAGCACAACTCATGTTTCAAGCGTTGGTTCAAGCAGAAGCTTCTGTCGTACCCTTTACATGAAGATTCTTCCGCGGAAGAACAACTCATATTCGCCTTGTCACAGGGAGCCGAGCACAACCTGATGACCTATGAGGCCTACGATATCAACGGCTACACATTCTACACCGAGGACAAGGACATGAAGAGCGATGGTTATCAGAACTCCGGGGTAACAATGGAATCCTACACCGGTAAGGACAAGGAAAGATACTACGGAAGGATCGAGGAGATCTGGGAGCTGAGCTACGCTGGAGAGAAGGTGCCGATGTTCCATGTCAGATGGGCCAAGAGCGTCCTAAAAGAAGACCGATATTTCACCACCATGGTTATACCCGAAGCCAAATCCAAGACCGCGGGCGCAAACGTCACCGCGAAAAATGGGCCATGGGTACTGGCTTCCCAAGTGGACCAATGCTTCTTCATTACCGACCCGTCAAAGCCCAGTCGTGTTGTCGTGAGGAGAGGCAAAAGGAAGATCATCGGAATGGATGGAGTAGCCAATGAGCAAGACTTTGACAAGTACGGCGACCCGAAGATCGAACATGACGACGATGATGAAGTAGCAGCACACACCACAAGAAGAAGCAGGACCACCCTACCTAAAGGACGTCCGTTCCACAGAAGAACTCCATTTGCGAAAAAGAAAGGCAAGAAGATTGTGAACAGATAGCTAGCTAAGATCGATTGTATTTAAATCGTAGTCTTCATTTCTCGATTGTATTTCATGGGCACTTTTTGATATCATGAATAGTTTTAAATTTCATGGGCACTTTTTGAATTCATGAGGACACTTGATCTCGATCCCCCTCCATCTCGATCTCGATCCCCCCTCCATCTCGATCTCGATCCCCGCACCCTCCCCCGCTCCACCGCCGCCGCCGATGATATTTTCAAGTAACAAATTTGAACATATTTTTTAAAAAATTATTACTGTTTTTATAAAAAAATATTACTGTTATGATTTAAACAAGTTTGAACATATTTAAACACAAATAAATATAAAAAACAACATTTAAAATGCATAAAAAATATTGGGGAGCCTGGGAATCAAACCCAGGACCTCCTAGTGTGTGTGTTGCGTGCTAACCAGTCGTGCTAGTGGGTGGGTTCTGTTGTAGATAGGGTTAGGTTGTAGATATGGTTAGTGGGCTAGATTAAAACAAAATTCTAATGGTGCACCGAAGGGAGGTGCGCCATTAGAAGAGTCATACTTATGGCGCACGACTGGACGGTGCGCCATTAGAACCCTCCCCCTAGCTATCCTCCCTCTCTCTCGCCAGATCCCCTTCGACCCTCTCTCCCTCGCCACCAGATCCACCCGCGCGCTGCCCCGACCCACGACGCCGCCGCCCTGACCCTCACCGGACTCCACCCCCGCCGCCCCCACGCCCCCACCCCCGCCGCCCCGACCCTCCCCGGACTCCTCCTCGCCGTCTGCGCCTTCTTCCACATCCTCCAGGCCTCCGCCGCCGCTGGCCGCCAAGGCACCAACCACCTCCTCGGACGGGGCGCTCTTCCTCGTGCTCTCCTCACCAACCACGACGCCGGCTGCTCCTCACCAACCACGACGTCAGCCACCTGCTCCGTCGTCTCCGGCAGAGGTTACTCCACCTAGCTGCAGCACTCGTGCGCTTGGCGGCTAGGGTTTGCCTCCAGCCTCTCCCCTCCCCCATCAACGAGAGGAGCATCCGGTGCCCCCGCCCTCGAGTTCGTCGACGGCGCCGTCCTCCAGCCGCCGCCGCCGCAGGTACAGAGCCCCCTGTGATCTCCATCTTTCAGATGTTATAGTGTACAGGAGCAACTTTGCACCAATGCATGATTCTAGTTAAAGTGCCAAACATTCTTAAACAAATGAATTTTTCAGATGTTAAAGTGTACAGGAGCAACTTTGCACCAATGCATGATTCTAGTTAAAGTGCCAAACATTCTTAAACAAATGAATTTTTTTGCAATTTGACATGATTACTTTGATCTTCTAGATGCTTCAGTCTCATTGTAGATTGAATTTGTTCATGCCATACATCTGTGTTGTGCTTCATAGGCAGCAACAGTTGTTCTTATCGATATATGGCCCATTGATAAAACTGCATTCATATAGATTAGCCCGTTGGGTAGAGAGAGAAGAGTGGGTTTCAGTTTGCTCTGGGCAGTGATGTGCACTGGAGTAGCCCTGTTGACATAGCTCATAGCAGTAGGTATTTCAAAATATATGGAGTATTGCATAAATTTGTACTCCAGCAAGTTTACTCCAGTACTCAGTTTAAAATTTAGTTTACTGTTAAATGACAGTAATTCAGTTTACTGTTAAATTTCAGTTTCACAGGCTAGTTTCCAACAAACAAAGCCTATGCTTATGAAGAATAAATCAGCTGAAATGAGATACTGATCCCTTTTTACTTTGTTTGTTCAGATTGTTGGAAATTTTAAGCTCTCAATCACTGAAGGCCACTGTAGTTCTTTGAATTCAACCATTTAGGTGAGCTACAACTAGGAGGATTTTGGAGTAGTACTCTGAAACTGTTGCTGTTAGAACATGCTGTTACTTGCTGTCAGTTAACTGAATCAGTACAAAACTCTTCTATGGAGTTAACCGAAGATCAGCAAGCAAATCAAAATCTGCAACACATTTTCTTCAGTCCCTAACTGACAACACAATTTCTTCAGTCTAGTGATGCAACAATTTCTTCAGTCTAGTGTAAATGTAACTGACTACTGGTCAAATACTCTAGTGTATTTAGTGTAAATCTAGTCTGAAACTAGTAGAGCTCTTGGTGATTTGCAAATTCAGTTTAAATAAAAATTTGGTACACGACTACTGATCATGTATGAAAGATGTTGCTACTGGATGAGCACAAGAACTACTCAATAGATAATTGATTTTGTAGAACAAGTCTTGTTACCAGTCTTGAACCAATAGATAATCTTAATTGAAATTTGACAATGTCTTGTTGCCAGCCCTAATGAAAAAAGCAACTGAATTTCCAATAACCTGCTAGGTAGAACAATCCATTTCCAACAACCTGCTAGGTAGAACAATCCATTACTACATGATTGCAACTGAATTGTCAACTCTATGTACTATGTATGCTGTGGCATGTGGTGTGGTCCGAGTGATCAGGTTTCAAGTGATTTTGAATTTTTATGATTTTTATGCACATATATATGTGTATGATGATCCTCCTTTCCTGCAGTAGTATAACTAGGATATATACCAAAAAAGATTGTTATATTCCTCCCTGGTACAATAAATAATAAACTAAAATAGTTCCTGGTACAAAAAGAATAAACTATACATAGTTAATTTCTTCATCTTTGAATTGTTTCAGAAATTGGTATGACCAAAGATGCTATTGTATATAAATGGGCTGCTGTAGAACTGTTCTTCATCTTTACAGTGCTGTTGTATAGAAATATGCTGAATTTTCTGCTCTGATTGTTGCTCAAAGAAATTTAGCAAAAAAATGGGGTCCTGGGAGACGCCGCTGCTGCTTGAAGCCCTTGAGAGGCCCTTCGTGTCGTGATGATTTTGCAGGTACCCGAGAGGCCCTTGAGTTTGCCGGAATGTCGATTAACTTCCGTTCCGGCAAATTCGGGTACTCCATATGTCCTATTTTCAGCAAAGATCATGCTGAAATTTTCCGTGAATTTTAGCATGACTTTGCTAAAAATCGGACATATGAGGTACTTGCTACTAATGCATGGGCCGGGGTATCTTAGTACTTAATTAAGTAGGATCAACTGCCCCTTTATTCTTACTGTATTAAACCATAGGTGGCAAAAGAGCCAAGTGATTAGTGCCAAGTGATTAGGCCCAACCTAGGGTGCCTCGGCATCGATAAACCCTAAATGATGAAAACTTAACTTGGCTGCCTCGGATGCCTCGGTGTCGATGAGAACCTAAATGATGTACGCTTAGGCTTTTAGGGTGCCTCGGCGTCGACAGACCCTAAATGATGAAAGCTTAGGCTTTTAGGGTGCCTCAGTGTCGACAAACCCTAAATAATGAGACCATGATCTTGTTCCTTGACAATAACCAACTTTTTGACCAAACTTTTTTCCTATTTAGAGCGAAACATGGCCCACAACGATGAGGCCGGTGGTTCGGGCGGCAAGCAATTCTGGGAGCTGTCCCAGGAGATGGAGGAACAACCTCACCGCTATGAGGACGCCGCGGAAGACATCGATCCTGATTACACAACCCCTAGTGGCGTCGGGGATGACACCACTGATGGTGCCGCCGAGGATGCCACCACTGATGATGGCGGCGCACACACAGATGGCAGCCAATCGAAGAAGCAAAGGAAGGACCGGCGTCCGAATGCGCTCCGCACCGTCAAGGAGGAATTCTCTCAAGTGGACTCTGACGGGAATCCAACGGAGCCCAAACATATAGTCAAGGGGTACTCGGTTCAGCTCGGGTGCATTCTCCGGAGCACCGTCTCGATCAACACCGAGAACCTTAGGCATAAGGACCGAAGGAATTTGCGCAATCTCCTCTTCACGAAGCTGCACGAGATACAAGTTCCCCGCCGAATTTGAAAACACACGCCTCTCAGGGAATAAAGTGAACAGTGCCGCCCTCACGAAGATGAGCACGGCCCTGTCTACTTGGAGAAGCGCGGTGAAGAAAATGATTGATAAAGGTGATAGTTATGAGAAGATCAAGGCGAAATATCCTTTGATGAGCGAAGATGAGTACAAGGAGTTCAAGATCAAGTGCTCGAGCAGTGCAACCTCCGAATCAAGTTAGTGGGGGAAAGAAATGCGGGAGTTGAACTTAGGGGAACACAAACTCGGTCCTGGCGGTTACAGAGTGGCGGAGCCTATATGGGACAAGGAGGACGCGGAGCGTGCCGAGCAAGGCCTACCGCCCCGCTTCGAGAAATACAGCGGTAACAAGCAGACCAGGAACTATGTCAGGGCCCGGTACAAGGAGGACCCGATAACAAAGGAGCTTACCACGGATCCGAAGACCAGGGCGCTTGAGCTTGTTCTGGTAAGGAATACACCCACGCGTAATTAGCTCCATATGGTTGCACTCTAATTAATCCCCAATATTTCTAAATGGTTCACGTTCCTTTCGCAGGAAACTGAAAGCAGTAGCGCGGGGGCGTCTCAGAGCTCCCCTTTTGACACCCCTTTAAATAGGGCGTTGAACATAATGAAAAGCAAGGATAAGCTCACTAAGCCGACGTCAGCTGGTCGTTTGGCCGGCAAAGGCTTGTCCACAAAATGGGGGTCATACTATACCGCTGATGTGCGGAAGGAGAAAAAGGCCATCTCGGAAAGCCAGACGCGCGAGGTTGAAGCACTCAAGGCACAAGTGGCGCGGATTCCGGAGCTTGTCCAAGAGCAAGTGGAACAACAACTGGGAACGAAGCTCAACGCCATGGTGCCTACGTTGATTCATGGGCTGACGACGTGGATTGCGGGCGGCCAACAGGGGCCTTCCCCGGTTCCCAGCTTCACGGCCAGCAACTCGCACAGCGCGCAGGCGGCGCCATTGGTGTCTCCGGCGGCGCCATTGGTGTCTCCGGCGGCGGCGCCATTGGTGTCTCCGGCGGAGGCGGTATTCGTGTCTCCGGCGCCGGCACGGGCATTGGAGCTTAATGCACCCGGGTGTACGCCGGCCGATACCTTGCCAGCAAGTGCCCCCTCCGTCAGTTGCACGCCCGCCGTTGGCGGTGCCTCGACATTAGCCGAGCTCGACGGCATCACGGTAACTAAGCCTCTCGGCCGATGACTTCATCTCCTTGCCTTTGACTGGGCATCCCTAACGCCCTGTACATGTTTTTGCAGGGCATCGCCGACGTTCCTTGCACTCTTCTGCACTTTGTGGGCGCCGAGTTGGTCGATGTCGCCAAGGGCAGAATCGTTCAACCGGGCAACCGCATGTTCCACGGTAATCCGATGCCACCCACAGTGTATAGGGTTGAAGTGGTTCGGGTGCTGCCAGGCTGCGACGAGCTGTTACCTCCGGTTCGACCCGCTGGGGCCGACGAAGAAGATGAGATGACCCTCAGCGCCTGCGTAAACTGGCCGCTGCTTTGGCCGAAGAGCCAGATTCGTTTGGGGGCGGGGGACACCACCCCACAGACAAGACCGCCAGTCGTGCCGGCGCCAAGCCATGGCAAGAACGCCGCAACGCTAGCGGACCTGCCGGACATCCCTATGTCGGACATCCCTATGGCACAGGATCCGGACAACCCTATGGCACAGGATCCGGACGACGACGACAACGACGACGGTACATTTACCAAAGTCGATAAGTACTTTGCCGAACATGGGTACGCTGACGAGTTCTGCGGGCCTCTTTCTCAAGAACCCAACCAAGACGACCGCAATCTAGCTGGTACGGCGGAGAAATCCAATTGCAATAGGCGTCGTCTGGCGTTCAGTTCTCAGGAGACGCCTCCAGCTCCCGCCTTCACCGAGCCTCAGATAGCTGAGGTGCGAAATATTATCAGCCCCAACACGCTCAATAAGGCGGTCTGTGAGTAGAACTCGGTCCCATTACAGGAGATCAAGAAGAAGGGACGGAAACGAAAGACTAACAAGGGCGCCGGTGCGAGCCAGCCGGCACCGAGTTCGATCCGTGCTTAGGACGGGCCACCTTCACCTAAGGATATCTTGAGGAGGGTGCATGTTGCGGGTAGGGCGATGCTACCGCCAAATATGCTGAATGCTGCAACCGGTGCTATGCGGAGTCTGCACGACAGTGTTCTTTCTTTGGAGAAGCGGCGTCTCAAAGAGAAGGATGTGGCATACCCGGTTTTCGTGGCCAAGATTCCAGAGGGCAAGGGCTTTGTGGATGGCGACATCGGGGGTATGATCGTCCTGCGGTTTGATGACATCTTTGCTATGTTTAACCTTCATCCGCTGCACTACACCTTCGTTCGGCTGTTTTCGCTGAGTATGAAGATGCGGATCATTAGAGACAAGACCCCGGACATCATGATAGTCGACCCCTTCTACATGCGTGCCAAGCACTTGAGCAGCGTTGGGGACCGCCAAGTTGCGAGTTCACACCTCGAAGGCGTCATTCTGGCAAACCCAGATAAGGATAACTTCCTTGTGGCTTACTTTCCCGAGTAAGTCATCCCTTAACCGCCCCATAACATATGATTTCTTAGATTTCGATCGTTCTTTTTTTTTTCTAACATTCCGTGTTCTGTGCAGTGACACACATTGCACACTCATCCTCTTAAGCCCGAAATATTCCATGGCCACGTATTTCGACCCGAACCGTAACTCCAAGATAGACTACACAAATGTCAAGAAAGTTCTTGATGATGTTCTCCCCGGCTACGCCAAATCTGGAGGCACCTTCACCAGGGCGTTTCGTAAGTACGGCAAGCACATGTTCTCACACAATACGAAGTTCTGTTGCATCAAGCAGCCGCCTGGCGGTCAGAAGGATGCCTACTACGCCCTCCATCACATGCGGGCGATCGTAAGGGACCATCATCAACTTCTGCTACCAGATAATCTCAAAGGTTGGGCCGTGAACTTGTCGGCAATCCAGGACATGGACCTCAGACAAGAATTCTTTCGCATCCAGTCGGACTTTACGGACATCATCCATCAAGATGTCCTTCATACCTCGGGGCAGTTCTACCTCAGATATCAACCGTCCAACAATGAGATAGATGGAATGCTACAAATGCAGGGTGACAATGACCGTGATTTCATGACCATCACGACAGACGGCGGCTTCATCCACGTTCCTGTCCGCTGAGTCGAGTCGAAAGTAGTGATGTGTAGTTCTGAAACATTGATTGGCTCATGTTGTAATTAAACTTTAATGAATTTGTATGTCTCTTTGGTTTGGACAGTCGTTCAACTTAGTGTAATCGATGCTATTTATTAGTAGGACCATGAATCGTGCTATTAATGTCTTGCTTTTCTCTTCCGATCCTTTTGTTGCATACTTACATATTGCTTATGTATTGTCTGTTGTTTGGCTTGTGCATAGAGATGCCGTCGTATGTTGTGTACAAGGGTAAGGTTTCCGGAGTCTACGACGACTGGGAGGAGTGCCGGAGACAGGTTCACCGTTTCAGCGGTAACAGTTACAAAGGATACACCACTAGGGCGGAGGCTGAATCTAGATATGCCCGCTATCTAGCGGGAGAGAGGAGGGAGCGTTGGAGGAACCGGATGAAGACCAGTTTGATCGCGATGATGCTCATCGTGATGACCACAACTCTCTTTTATGTGATGGTAGTTTAGATGATCGATATCGACTTGTAATGTGAAGACAAACTCGATACTCGCGGTCTTGAGACTTGTAATGTTTTATCTTTGTTCGGTCTTTTGAATTCGGAGACTAATATGATGAATTGTATTCCGAGACTAATCTTCTATTGTATTCGATGAATCTGCTGTTGTTGTGTGCTGCTGTCTATATTTTGTCCAATAATATATTTTGTAACCTGTGCAAAACTCAGAAAAGCAAAAAAAAAACAAATATTCATACTAATGGCGCATCAAGGCAGAGTGCGCCATTAGTATGCCAAAGGATACTAATGGCGTATCAAGGTAGAGTGCGCCATTAGTGACAAAGCACATGGTTACATATGGCCCCCCGGGAGGCATACTAATGGCGCATGGAGTTACATACTAATGGCGCACTGCCAGGTGCGCCATTAGTATACCAGATACTAATGGCGCACCAGTGGTGCGCCATTAGTAAAAAATTCTAATGGCGTGCTACTAATGGCGCACCGGTAGTGCGCCATTAGTAGGCAAAACCGATGCGCCATTAGTAGGCCTTTTCCTAGTAGTGTGAAAGGTAAGTGAGCACTTTGCCGTGAATAGAGGATGGCCTTGACCAGGTTTCATTATGGTCAAACATATTGCACATGTCTTCTAAAAAAGACATAAAAAGGATTAAGATACAAACATTAAACATTGCTGAAAAGGAAAATGGGGATGCATTTTTCGTGGTATATAGTAGTATCAACTATCAAGTGATGGTGCAAAGTGAAGTACGGAATACCAACGAAATAAGCATCTAAATGCCACAATAATAAATGCATAGACCAAGAAGATGAAGATATCCATGACTTTTTGATTTTTCAATTGTCCGCATCATTTTTTAGTTCTATAGATAGTTTTGCCGTGCTGAATAAGCCATGGGTTGCTTAAAACCTAAAGAGATATTAGTATTGTCAATATTCCCTCTACAAACCTTTGCCAAATGCTGCAGTTTGACAGTTTCTACGTACCAGAAGATCAAAGGGTTGATGACTAACCATTACACCTCACCCTTATATGACCAGAAGATCAAAGGGATGACCTTCCAGATACATTTCAAAACCCAATACTAATCATATCCCCGAGTCTTCTTAACACCACCGCACACCTCGGTAGCTTCCACTTGCATTTGACAGTTTCTACTATGTCTGTATCTGTGGTAGTAGATAACAGTAACATTAGTATCAGTACTAATTCTAAGTATATCAGAACATGCGAAGAACATATGTAGTAGTAATAGCCAGGTAGGCACAGTTGCCAGATTCGGTGGGTTTGATTTGGGGAAACAATGCATCGGCAAGGCAACGGGCGGGGTAGGGATGGATGGATGGATGGACTTACGATTCTGTCGAGCTCCCGGGTCTTGCGCATCAGCTCCTCCTTGAGCTGGCTGTTCTCCTCAAGCTGCGGTGGCGTGGGAGGGGGATAATAGATGAGTGAGTGAGCGATATTGGCAGGGGTGAGAAACAGAGATCGGCGAGGGGAGCGGGGAGGTGACCTGGTGGCGGATGGTGGCCTCGGCGTCATCGACGACGCGCATGACCTGGAAGAGGTTGCTGGTGCCGGCGGCGTCGTCGGAGTCCTGGCACGCGGCGGCCAGCTCGTCGGCGTCGGCCATGGCGCAGCGATGGCGATGCGGACGGGGTACGGGGTGGAGATGGGAGTGTGGCGAGGGAAGCGGAACCCTAGGGAGGGGAGGGGAGGCGGCTCCTCCAGTGGCTAGCCGCGCTACTAGTGGAGACAACACGGGAGTGGGGGAGGGAGGGGATTCACTCGCTCTCTGTCTCTGTCCAGAGGAGGTGGCGGACCCTCCCTCCGCTTGTGCTCATCATCGTTGGGGAGGGAGGAGGGGGCTTTGTTGCGGTGGATCTGGCCGCCGACGGCGTGGGGAGGCGGGTGGTGGCGGCGGCGATGTGGCTGCGGGAGGC